>NC_056705.1:23406660-23411326 GCF_018831695.1 Puntigrus tetrazona | reverse complement strand
ACTTAAGTCTTGTTGAAGGTAGATCTCCAGGAACAGGAGCATCCCTGGCTTAAAGGAACATATGATTGAAGTTTGTCAGCTAAAACATGACCTTATTGACATTTGCAAATGTCACTCTTAGTCGGAGGCTTCTGTTAATATTAAACTTTTCAAGTTTAATGGTGCAACAAAAAAATATTTTGTAGTGCCTAAGTTGTACCTAAGTATGTTCCAACTAGGCTAAATTGTAAATTAACCCGGGATTAACATTTTGTATTTTTATTGTTCACAGGTGTACCAATATCTACCCAGTGGGGACCTCAGGGGTACTTCTACCCCATTCAAATAGCTCAGTATGGGCTGAGCCACTATAGCAAGAACCTCACAGAAAAACCACCTGATATAAAGATCTATGGCATGTCTGAGGAAAAAGAGGGTGGCTCAAATGCATGGGTTGTCCCTAAGGGTTGCACACTCTCTAAAGTCCAGGATCAAGGTCGCTTTCGGTTTGTGCACCATTTTGTCACAGCGGGTATGAATTCCTTGCAAAATTTTTGTATGTTTGAATTCATATGAACTAACTGTTTTGCTATGCTGACCAGATGGATGATAACTTTGTTGTGTTTTTATAGAGAACTCTGATGGTGTGTCTTTGGTCTTGGACAACGCAAAAGATTTTGTCCTGACCTTTGATGTGAAGTTTGTCTCCAATGGTAGCGTCTCTGTGGTTCTGGAGACCACAGAAAAGGGACCTCCTTACATCATCCATTACATCACTAGTCCACTCCTTCTCTCCTTCAAAGACCGAGAGGTCATCTACGGCATTGGCTCTCGAGCGTCCTGGAGTACAGTCAGTCGCGATTTAGTGACGGATTTGCGTAAAGGAGTCGGTTTGTCTAACACCAAAGTGGTGAAGGCGACCAAGATCATGCCTCGCCGTGTGGTCCAGCTGGTTCTTAGAGGTTCTGGCTTTATCAGCAATATCACTGTGTCTTCCACTGCACACATGGCTGCCTTCAATGCCGCCAGCGATTGGCTTCTTCATAACCAGGATGAGCATGGAGGGTGGCCGATTAAGGTGACCCGAAAACTTGGAGAGGGGTTCAAGAGCTTGGAGCCCGGATGGTACTCCGCCATGGCCCAAGGCCAAGCCATGTCAACATTAGTGAGGGCGTACCTGGTGACTCACAACCCTGCATACCTTGGCGCCGCAATCCGAGCGACATCCCCCTTCAAAAGGACTTCTGAATATGGTGGAGTCAAAGCGACATTTATGAACAAGTACGACTGGTATGAGGAATACCCCACAACACCTAGTTCGTTTGTTCTTAATGGCTTTATCTACTCTCTGATTGGGCTATATGATGTGGCGGAGACGGCGGGAAACAAGCTTGGTCGAGAAGCAGGTATACTCTTCAGTCAAGGACTGGAGTCACTTAAGGCCATGTTGCCATTGTTCGACACAGGCTCTGGAACGGTTTACGATCTGAGACACTTTACCCTGGGTGTTGCCCCTAATTTAGCACGCTGGGACTACCACACCACGCACATTAACCAGTTACAGCTGCTCGCATCAATCGACAGTGCCCCCATTTTCAGGGACTATGTGAAACGCTGGAAGACTTACCTGAAAGGAGGCCGGGCCAAGCACAATTAGACTGGCCATTTTATATGAGACCTTAAACTATTATTTAAGAATGAAGTATATTAAGCATTAATAAATAAATTAATAAGCATTTTCAGTTTACATGAAAAGGGTGCATATTGTATCCAGTATAAGTGTCTGGCAGAAGAGCTTGAGCTGTTGTACAGACTTTGAGAATGTGGAGTTGCCTAAAATATTTATTTGCAAAATGTCATGGTATATTTGAATGTAAGAAGCAATGCACAGTTATTTACACAGATTTTGATGAAAGCACAGCAGATTTGATCTAAAATTAAATGACTGTATATCTTGATGCATACAATTAGTAAATGTGAGTAGTCACACTAATGATTGTGTATTAGTGAATCTATGAATAGGTTATGCTGTACAAATGTCATTATTATTGCATAATGGTAAAATTTGTGTATTAGAAATGTTTTAGAAATATTTGATCTTTGTATATTGAAGCACAATCCTATCATAGGTCTTTGTGATTTGATACAGTTGCACTATTTGAATAGTTTTCTTTTCAGTATGTAATTATTTAAAGCTTAAATAAATGTGCTATTTGGGCTGTTTTAAAACTTTGAGTGAACAATCATTGATATCAAAAAGTGGATTGAGAGAGGTATGTGGCACATATCATAGACAGGATATATTCTTTGATATGGCTTGGAGTCCCATGTAAAATCCTTGCAATGGTAATCATTAATAACTGTGATATATATCAAAATACCATGGAATTATGATCTAATACAATCACTGCCTTTGTACTTAGTATGGGTACACAATTTTAATGTCTTAAAAATACTCTTATTTCTTATAAATACATGTGAATAAATATATATTAAATAAATTTAAAAATATGAATCCCAGTGGTCAGAAAGTTATAAAAATAGCACAATCTACCTGTTGTTTTTCTGAGGCGATCTATTCTGCATTCGATTAACCGACCTAATGCAGTTCAATGCAGTCAGCTCTCGATTAGCATGCCTGCCTACGCGAGCTATCCACAAACCAGTTAGCTAGCATTATTTCTCATATAGCCACCAGAATACAATCTCTCAATGCCCCGATGATTAAAACGGTTTGATTGAGATACTCCTGAATAACATGAATTTAATCCGCCCGGCGCTTGGGATCGGTGGGTTGTCAATCCAGATCGTTTAATAACGATCTATCTCGGCTAACAGGCTAAGAAGCTAACAGCGTCTTCGATGACATTTGACTGACAAACACAACAGAACAGGTCTGTAAAATATCAAAAAATCTCTGTTTAATCTATATTTCATTACGCTCAGAGTGTATTTATGAATATGTAATTGTTAGAACTGAAAATTGTGTGAATACATCAACGTTTACAGCGTATAAATGGTGGCTAACACTAGCTTCAATTCAGTTTCCATATTTGGGCGGGCACGGCAGTGAGTTATTGTTAGTTCAACCACCCAAAAACATATTTAATGGCTTTATTGATGCTGTTTATATGTATATTTTGTGTCTGTGGTTTGCTGTTCATCAAATGTGGATGCATATTTCACTGGCATGGTGTAGATTTAAATGGCTTGTTTGTTTACATGGTTCACCACAACTGATAAAGCTTTTTACTTCGCAACGTCAAGTCATATTAATCTGTGTTTAAATATAAAAAAAGACCAAATAAAAGGTAATTTTATGGAGCAATACAATGGTAAAACACCCACAGGGTTTACTTGAACCCTAATCTGTTGTCTAAAGGATGGTAGAACGATGGCTGGTTTTTGGGCCCTTAGAACCCATAACATNGATTTAAATGGCTTGTTTGTTTACATGGTTCACCACAACTGATAAAGCTTTTTACTTCGCAACATCAAGTCATATTAATCTGTGTTTAAATATAAAAAAAGACCAAATAAAAGGTAATAATTTTATGGAGCAATACAATGGTAAAACACCCACAGGGTTTACTTGAACCATAATCTGTTGTCTAAAGGATGGTAGAACGATGGCTGGTTTTTGGGCCCTTAGAACCCATAACAGATCGTTCTGTTTGTAGTCAAGGTATCTAGTTATTGAATACATTCTTAAAACTTTAAAATCAAGAGTTTTGTTGTGTGATCAGTCAGTTTTGTCAAGACATCTGTTTGGAAATGAGCTGTCATTAAGCAAGTCTCTGTTGAAATACAGTGATCTTGAGCATTGCTATTTAATNTTTGTCAAGACATCTGTTTGGAAATGAGCTGTCATTAAGCAAGTCTCTGTTGAAATACAGTGAGCATTGCTATTTAACTGAGGAATAATCTCTCAGATGTTTCTTGCTGACTAATATGCATCCTACAGACCTATGGGTTATTGTTTGTTGATTGTGTATCTGTCCACCAGTCTGCATGGCCGACGTGCTGCTGAGTTAGTGTCCGGCCCTTATGCGAGGAAGGCTGGCCGGCCGGGCCGTGGAGCACTAGAGAGGAAAAATGGCAGTGCAGAACAGAAACTCTGTGCTGATCCTGTCAGGTCGAGAACGAGGAGCTCGCATGCTGGGCTCCCAGCGGCTCCTGCAGCAGCTGGTGGAAGATCGGACTCGCTGGATGAAATGGCAGAGCCAGGTAGGATATCAGCCTTCGTGATTCTAATGGTTCACTCTGGCCTACAGTCAGCAGACTATCCTATATAAACCATTTTTATGATATCATAGTCAGAATAATGTCTTAAGTCAATTTTTTTCATCAGAAAATATTCAAAACCTTCCTCCCCCCTGCAGGGCATCAGCTGAAAAGAAGTGGTTTGTTATTAGACTTTTTCTTATCAATCAGTTAATCAATCTTTATTAGTCTTAATGTTTTGTATGTAATGAGTATGATGAATAAAATAAAATGGCAAAAAAGCATTTTAGATTCTTAGGGCACCATTTTATATTTGATGTAGTTACTATTTAAGGGGAAATAATGCAAACATTTAAAAAATTGGGTTGATTTCATATCTGATGACCGTTACGTTGATGTTAATGTTCTTGTTTTAGTTTACAATAATAATGCAATACTGTAGTTATTGTAAGTTAAAAAAGTA
>NC_056705.1:23403957-23406625 GCF_018831695.1 Puntigrus tetrazona | reverse complement strand
GTTGCCAGATAATCCACGATCAACCTTCCTGCTGGCCTTCAGTCCAGATAGGTAACTAATACATTTTAAGAAAAGAAAAAAGAAAATACCAAATGCTTAATAACATGTATTAGCTCTCTTCCTGATATGATAATTACATTCTTTTACTTTAATAGGAACCTTGTGGCCTCAACCCACGTCAACCACAACATCTACATCACAGATGTGAAAACAGGAAAGTGCCTGCACTCTTTAGTGGGCCATCGACGCACACCTTGGTGTGTGACCTTTCACCCCACCATCCCTGGCCTGGTTGCCTCTGGGTGCCTTGATGGAGAAGTCCGTATTTGGGATCTGCATGTGAGCATCAGTTTTGTAAAATGTTTTGTAGACCTTCTACTTTTGCGAACATTGTTATCTTGTGTGGGTGATTTTCATACTGCAGCTCTTGATGGTCATTCTAGTCTGATCAAATTGCAAGTCAACTACAAATATACTAGCCATTAGAAGCTCAGATATTTTTGTTTACATGATGTGGATGTGTTTCTCTATTCAAAGGGTGGTAGCGAGAGCTGGTTCACGGAGAGTAATGTTGCCATCGCATCTCTAGCGTTCCACCCCACGGCTCAGCTCTTGCTCATCGCCACCAATAACGAACTCCACTTCTGGGACTGGAGCCGACCAGAACCTTTTGCTGTGGTCAAGACTGCCAGCGAGACCGAACGTGTCCGGTGTGGAATGAGTACTATTATTTCTTAGTGGTCAACCTTTATCCATAATCATTAAAAAAATAATCCTATGTTTTATTTCTTGGCCAGGTTGGTGAGATTTGATCCTCTAGGTCATAATCTTTTAACAGCTATTGTGAACCCATCCAACCAGCAGGTTAGAAATAAAAATTTCTCCTGTCAGAAAAGCATTTTCCTATGTGCATTTGCTTTTTACAAATGTATGAGTGTTTTACTGTGTTTCTATAGAATGATGATG
Organism: Puntigrus tetrazona; assembly: GCF_018831695.1. NCBI lineage: Eukaryota > Metazoa > Chordata > Actinopteri > Cypriniformes > Cyprinidae > Puntigrus > Puntigrus tetrazona. The sequence goes on along the minus strand of NC_056705.1, from coordinate 23,405,659 downwards.
ACTCCGAGGTCCCCATGGACAGTATGGAGATGGCTTTGTTCCGCCAACGTTCTCTTTTACGCTCCCCACCTGTACGTCGCACACCTATCCTGCACAATTTCCTGCACATATTGTCCTCTCGCTCTTCTGGGGCGCAGTCTGCCGATCAATCTCGCTCTGCGTCTGAGCCCAGAGAGCCACCCAGCATGCCCCGTTTCCAGTACCCGGTGCGCACAGAACCGGGTGACCGCCCTGCCTTACAGGGCTGCACGCAGCATTTGGGTTTAGGCTGCTTGTGCAGTCGCTGTGCTGCCTCGCGGAATTTATTCACGCAGAATTCGACAGGCCTCCAGCCTTCGGATTCGCCTCAACCACAGACTCAGTCGGGCCCCTCTGCCTTCTCACCCGCTCCTAATCAGACCCGTGCCTCCACGGACCGACCTTCTGCTTTTAGCAGCGTGTTCAGTGGGGCTGCGGGGAACTCTACGCATCGAGGACTCTTGCCTCTTAGGACTATTGATCCTTTGGGTTCACAAGCACCCGGTCCTCTTGAGGCCCCTGGGCGTCTCCCTGGGGCTGATTGGTCTGGGAGTCTGCTGAGCACGGGACATGAACATGGGTTAGGTGCGATTGGGGTGGAAAGCAGCGCCGGAAGGGGTGTAGTTCCCCCTCCTAGGACGAGCTCCTCTTCTATGGATCTCCTTTCGCTGCACAGGTTTCCCGATGGTTCCTCTTCATCACCCATATACACATCTGCTACAGAAGGCCGGGGCCTAGTGCTGCCTGGAACGGATCCCAACCGGGGACGAGCCAACGATGGCACCAGTAGTGGCCATCACCCCTTCTATGACAACACCCAACGTAACAACCCCGCCTCCATACGCAATGTCCTGCAGTGCAACCTAAGCCGTTACTTCATGGAATACGAGCGCATGCAGGAATTGGAGCGACCCGGTGGCAGCCGAGAGGTGGCGGGTGGACCGGGACCTATGCAGGAGCTTCTCAACAGTAGCATGGACACAGAACGCCCTGGGCCTTCGCATAATAGCTCATCCCACACTGGAAACGCAGGCACGGCCGCCAACCCTTCACAGAACCACCCAAATCGTTGCCGTTCCTGCCACAACCTCCTCACCTTCAACCATGACACTCAGCGCTGGGAACGTTCCGGCCAGACCTCTTCTTCCTCTTCATCTCAAGATGGACCATCCTGGCCACTTTCAGTGCCTCCGTTTGAGGACCCAGGTCAGAGTGCAAGAGTGGAGGCCCAGGCCCCTGAGATGAGGCCCATTGCTTTGGGCGAGACCTCCTCTGGTCTACAGGACCAGCAACCCATGGGTCTTGTGTATAATCAGGAGACGGGGCAGTGGGAAAGTGTGTACCGGCAACCGACGGCAAGCGCTGCTACTGAGGCAACACCAGACGCCTTAAACCCAGAGGTGCCTGTTGATAATCCAGATGAGGACTCACTCAGGAGGTGAGGAAGAACAAGAACTGGTTATTGAGTTTCATATCGTCCTATCGTTATCGAACCTGTAAGACCTACGTTCATCTTCTCATGAAGTCTAATAGTTTTCCGACCTTACACGTTCAAGACCTAGAAGTGTAGTAAGGACATTGTCAACCATTTCTTTTATTCCATGTCAGTCTCTGTATTTACCAGAGTACTATGATGTAGTAATGTGAAAAGTACTTTGATACCAGTCAGTACTTAAAAACATAA
>NC_056705.1:23403693-23403947 GCF_018831695.1 Puntigrus tetrazona | reverse complement strand
CTCATAGATTTCATCAAAACACATTAATCTTTGGCAAAAGTGCATGAAGGCGCTTTAAAGTAAAATTTCTGCTTTTTAACATGGCAAACTGGCATATCTCACAAATCTGTTGCGAAATATGCATGGGGAAATAAAGTTTTTGATCATTTGGTCATTTTCTGCCTTAGGAGGTTGTTGGAATCGTCACTGTTTCCATTTTCTCGATATGATATGTCAGGCTCCAGAGATCATCCCATATACCCAGATCCTGCCAG
>NC_056705.1:23402461-23403557 GCF_018831695.1 Puntigrus tetrazona | reverse complement strand
CAGCCAATCCAACAACCCCTCCTCCACACCACCAGAGGCCAGTGATGGAGACTATGAGGACATTGAGTGAGTCTGATAAAACTCATTGCATCCTCTCATATACATACATCTATATTACTATACAATTGCAATTACTGTTATGGAAATCCATTTTGCTGTGTTCATTCTAGTGGTTTAGAATTTTGCACAAGTTTAAAATATCTATTTTCTCATTCGGTTACAGGGAGCCAGGAGACAGGACAAGACACAGAATGCCCCGCAACGCTCGAATGTCAGCCCCCTCTCTTGGACGCTTTGTCCCACGGTCAGTGTCATATACGGCTGTCAAAGCAGTAATATTGTGAAGAATTTGTACAATTTTAAAATGTTTTTATATATAATTTATACTTGTGATGGCAAAGCTGAATTTTCAGCACCGTTACTCCAGTCTTCAGTGTCTCATGATCCTTCAGAAGTCATTCTAAAAATGCCAATTTGGTGCTGAAGAAACATTTTCTTGCGTTATCTATTTTGAAAACATTTGTTTAACATTTTTGTGGAAACCGTTTTTCAGGTTTCATTGATTAGACGCGGAAGTTATTTGAAATAGAAAACATCCTAAATTTTTGCTGAATCTTTTGAATGCCGGTGTACCAAGATAAAAAATATATATAAAATACATATAAATAATGTGCTAAAATGTTCTTTTTGTTTTCTTTTGTTTTTTTTGCTTTAAATACATTCATAAATATTCAGATATCTGAGCGGTTACAGAGAAAGAAAAATGTTATTTTGATATTAACATTAATATAAACCTGTATTTTTGTCTGAAGAGGTTCCTGTTACCGGAGTACTTGCCTTACGCTGGACTTTTCCATGAAAGGGGTCAGTCAGGCCTGGCCACTCACTCCTCCATTAACAGAGTATTAGCAGGTATAAGCAATTTCCAGTCTTTCTTATTTTGTTTCGTTATAAAGCACTTTCAATAATTTTTTTAATCCCATTATATCAGAAACGTGAGGTACAAGCTATAAAAGAATATATAGAATTATAAAGATCTAACCATCATGCTTGGTTGCAGGTGCATCTATAGGTGATGGGCAGTCAGCTGTGGCCA
>NC_056705.1:23389747-23402361 GCF_018831695.1 Puntigrus tetrazona | reverse complement strand
ATAAAATAATTGTATTTTTATTTACAACTCGTTTTGCGTATTAAAATAAAAAAATATTACTTAATTTTTGTATTTAAAAAAATATGATGCAAAAATATTATTATTACTATTATTAATAATCATATTCTTTGCAATTATATTTAATGACTATTAATGTGCAGTTTGAGCACCAAACCGTATCTCCTCATGAGATCCCGACTGAAACGATGTGTACCCCTGAATATATATAGGTAAGAGGCAGAGGGAGGCTTTTAGAAAAAAATCTGGTGATTATTATTTTATTTTATTTTCTGTGTGCATTTGAGATACCATATTCATAACTGCAGGTGGTGACTTTTCATCATCGCTTCTATTGCTCTTTTTATCAAAAAACAGTTTCCCTCTTCCTCTCTCCATTGCTCGTGTTGGCCTGCAGTGAATGAGTGGGCATGAGTGACGGTGGGTGGATGGACGTGTGTGTGTGTGTGTGTGTGTGTGTGTGTGTGTGTGTGTGTGTGTGTGTGTGTGTGTGTGTGTGTGTGTGTTGTAGGTGTGTCAGAGAGTGAAATGCTGGTCCTGTTCGGCTGCAGCCTCATCACTGCACTAAATTACTGCCCTATTTAATTAACACACTCCTGCTTAAATCTCCCCTCCTGTCCTCTCAGACTCCTCTTGACCTTACTCTGTGAACACATGCACACAGATACACAAACACACACTGGGTGATTAAAACAAATCCATCTTTCTAAATGTGCATAATGACTTGCAGTCACCTGCCAAAACTCACCTGCTCTTGTTTAGCTTGTGCCCTCACACTTTCTCCAGCGCCGCCCGGCCGCACTCACACTCGCTCTCCAGCAAAATGACAAACACTTCAATCACACGCTCCCATTCTAAATCACAAATAGCCCTAATTACACCTCCCACACACACACCTGATGCTTTATTCTGAGACCTCTGCGCAATGACACACGTTGATGCATGAGACCAGAGCAGCATGTTATTGTTCAGTTAATGCTTTGAATAAATCGTTTCATCTAAACAAGTTGTTTTGAATCAGCTGTCTCAGCTCACTCACATTTGCGTTGTAATATCCCTGTGTTTACACAGTGTTTGTTTTCTGAATATTACTACTATTCTGTGTGTTGAAAGATGGCTTCATCAGGATGCAAATTGCCATGGAAACAGTAACGGATTATGCTATGTGTATAACAGAAAATGAAAACAGGAATCGAAATTAATTTTAGAGTTGACATGTGGTTCCAGACCAGAAACATCATTTTCTCTCTGCATCCTGCTTGGCAGAATGGTAGTACTGGATGTCTTTTATGTGTGTGTGCGTGAGGTTTATGTGCTGAAATGAGAAGGGTACGTACAGACATCCCTCTCTCTCTCTCCTGCCACTCTGCTCTCTTATTCATTAGTGTGGGCTGAACAGATGTGGCTTTCTGTTAGTCGCTAAATCACTTTTATTGCTGCTCAACTTATGGCAATTCTGCAGCTTCTGCTAATTTAGCAAAAAGATTGTTACACAGAGTAGTGCTCGTTTGCAAACAGAGATTTGGACGCAAAAATGGAAATCTGGCAGATGCAGAGGCTGACAATTTTATGAACTTGCTAGTTTACTGTGCTTGCTCTGAGAAAAAAAAGTGGAGCTTAATGTTTAGTTTAAATACAGCAGACTTGATTTTCAAAATATGACATTTAAAGATCCTGCAACTTATTCTAAAAAAACTTTCTAAGGCAGGGGTACTCCGGTTCAGAGGCCAAGCAGACCACATTTAAACTACACAAAATGTGAAGGGCCACAAATTTAAATTTGCGTCATCAGACTTCATTTGAGACGGTATTTTATTCAATACATATATTTTTAGTTTTAATATTTTGTATTATGTGGCAACCGTTTTATAAAAGCAGTAAGTACTCGAGGCAGTGCTGTATAGTGAATAAATCACAGGGTGAATCCCTTCTGCCTTTGTCTATTTTGTTCTTACCACTCCAAATCAAAATGTGTGTGTTGGCTTGTACCAGAAAAAATGTGTTTTCTTGTAAAGAATAAAGAAAATGTTTGCTCAGAGTCTATGTATTTCCCCCCTACATTTAACTTTATTAAAATGTATCTACCATATAACTTTCATTAAAAGATCAGATTGTTTTGTGTAGCTGTACATATATTAAAATATTCTCAAATCCTTTGTATATGATCTGTATGTGATGTTTGGTGTTATTTGCATGTCGTGTAATCAGTCTTGCAAAATAATAATGTAAAATTGGCCAATATACATTGCCTTCAAAATTCATATAATCGTTGATTATCATTATCAGATGCAGTTTCCACATCGGTGCAACACTAATTCAGACTCTTGTGTCTGATTTCTTTTTTAGCGTCCGTAAATGTGTTGGTGCCCAACTGTAAGATCTACAATGACGCGAGCTGTGATATCTCAGCAGACGGGCAGCTGCTGGCTGTGTTCATTCCCAGCAGTCAGAGGGGTTTTCCCGATGAGGGCATCTTGGCTGTGTACTCCCTGGCCTCACACAACCTGGGAGAGATGCTCTACTCCAAGAGATTTGGTGAGTGACCCTTAGACATGACTCCCGTTTGACCTCATAAGGGCAGTTAGTTTGTAAAACATGACTCTTCTCCCTGTGCTGATGAGGGTTTAAGACACTGATTGAGCCATCAGAGCCGAAATTATTTTAAACTTGTGCTTAATTAAATCGAATGCAAAGGGACACGGCTGTTTGCATTGTGCTCTCACTTTCGCTCTAATTGGCTGAACAGACAGCAGTGATGGAGCTCTTTTAGAGGCAGCTTTAATTAGATAGTTCCCATTTAAAAGCCAAATGAAGGCAGGGCTGGGACCAGGCTGCTAATGGAAACCAATGATGAGGAAGTATGAGTCCGGCATGTTTTAGATTAAAGTGATTTGAAACGCTGTTCTCTCTCTCTCTCTCTCTCTCTGCGGGATGGTCATCGGCAGTACAGGCCTCAAGGAACTATCATTCTTCCTATCCAGTAACAGTGGATTAATGAGAGCAATCAACCAGGGTCCTCAATACTAAATCGTTCATTTCCATTTGCTGATCACATCGCTAGCACTCTTTGGCTCTTGCACACGCCAAGCAAGGATGATTTCTAAAGTTAAATGGCTATGAAATTAAATTAGGTTTTAGGATGAAAAATTATATTAGCTATAATTACAGTCTGAGCAGGTCTAGGTGTGAACTTTTCTAATTTCACGCTTAACAGATTGGTCTGAATGCTCTGGTTGTAACACTTACAGCAATTAATAATGCACAAAATGAAAATTTTTGTATTAATAGGGTTCAAAATACATTTCCTGGATTTTCATCACTTTAGTTAGTTTTTTTTTTTTTTTTTCTTTTCCACAATCGGCTTACCGCTATGATTTGACTATATTTATGTAGTTACTTCTCAGCTAGCTCATTCAGTGCATTGCTTTATTATAGGGCCACTTTAACAAAAAGTGTTTAGACTAAACACAGTCCTGTATCCCAGTCTTGTTAAAATGAATGTTTGGCCTAGCCTGTAGTTTTAGTCAATGTGTCCATGTGTATTTGTCACAGGTCCAAATGCCATCTCTGTCAGTTTGTCTCCAATGGGTCATTACGTGATGGTAGGTCTGGCATCTCGCCGCATCCTGCTGCATCAGATCACCGATCATATGGTGGCACAGGTTTTCAGACTGCAGCAGCCCCACGGAGGAGAGACGTCCATGAGGGTATGTCACTTCTGACCTCACTTCTTCTTTAGAGACCGCCACAGCTCTCAATACTGTCACGACGACGTGAAAAGATGTGTGACCATGCCTTATGAAAAAAGAAAACCTAAAACCTTAACCACCATACCTTCTTAAAATGAAATGAAGCTCTGTAAAGTTAAACTGGTAACCTGTACATTTATCTTACAATTAGCAAAAACCCAAAACAATTAGATGGGCTTCCTATGTAGGTTGTCAGTGTTGCTGTCCTGTCATAATAAAGGCAAAAATAAACTATTTAAATGATTAAAAATGTAATAAATAAAAAAAATGTCTTCTCAAACAGTAAGACTTACATCTAAAAATGTATAACAAAAAGTATTGTATTTTTCTTTATATGAATTCACACACTTTTCATTTAAATGTTTTCCAAATCACTCTCAAAGTTAGCCAAGCCACAAAACCCATTTACTTCACCTTTTTTTTCTCCATTTTTAGTCAATTTAGTCATTCCTTTCATGACATTTGATTATTGTGATGTTTGGTTATTACTGGTGGTCTGCCCTATGTAGATCAGCTCTCTGTGCTCTCTACAGCAGAGGGGGGAGCCTGGGGTTTAGAAAAGCCTTTGAGTAGGAACCTGACCTAGATACGCTCTCTTAGAAATAGAGAGCGAGAGAGAAGTGGGAAAACTGTGCGTTTGTGTGGAGCGAAGGGCATAAATGGAAATATCTACATGGTTGACTTTTGTTTTTGTAAGCTGTGTTCATGGCAGGATTCTGAACGTGGATTAATTTGAAAGCGATGGAGCAGGAGAGCTTCATTTTTATCCTTGTTCAGTCTCTAAACATACAACACCAAATCTCTCTCCACAGAGGTTAGAAAGCCGGCGTGCAGTGAGCACTTCTTCATGTTTTCATGGGTCTTTGTGGTTATTTCATCAGTGCTCCCTGCTCACGTCTATGTGTGTTTCTTCCTAAGCTTCATTTGTATTCAAAATATACAGTTTCCACTTAATTAGGCTAGCCCACCACAGTGTAGTTCTTACAGTAATGTCTTAATCAGAAACTGTGATGGTCTTAAAGGAGGTTAGTACCGTAGTTACTGCTGCTTGAGCTGTATTTAAAATATAATCCATACATGAATTCAGTCTCTTAAAGACGCTCTCAAGCACCCTTTCTCAGCTCTAATGGTTTTTGTACATCACTACCAGAGGTGATGTAATGAAGTGGACAATGCTGCAGTCTTATATCTTATATGAGTTAATGGTGAGTCTTTGAACTTCACAGGTCTGCTTCCTGACTGTCAGTCTTTCACGTCTCTGTGTGAAGTATTTTTTTTTTCCCCAGAATTACTTTCATTGAACTTTTCTCTGCATTTTATGTTAGACTGAGATAAAAGTTTTTCGAACAACTAATGGACCGCTTAAACATCATTGTAGGAACTGCAAGAACCAGAACCATTTGAACTGTCAGATTGAGTTAAGTAAGAGCTCAGGTTTTCTGTGTGCTATTGTTGGTAAAATATTTTTCCAGGAACTCTGTGTAGAATGCTTCCAAGCTAACCAATGTGAGCGATGTCAAATTGAAGTCAGGATCTTAACAAAACACCTTTTGTTAAGTTTAGGTCAAAAAATATTGGGGCTTATAGGGCTTCTTTACACTTTACCTGGAGTAAAATATTTTTGGCTTTTTTGAGAAAAAGTGGAGTAGTTGTGAATATATTAATTTGACATGAAAATGAATTATTTTACTTGTGTTTAGATACTTTGCTTAGACATTACAAAAGTCTAAAGTAACAACAAAATGTAGTTTCTATTGTCTAATTTGTAAATATTAAAACACCTGGACTAAAAAAATGACAAGAGGCTTCTTCTCTGCGTATTAACCACTATATACATTTGCAACATCTTTTAAAGGGTGCCTGATTTCAGTTGTAGCCATAGCAACAGCACTTTTTTGCATTTCATTTTCTGTGTTTTCAGCTTTTATGAGTGTTCATTTAAAGAGACGTTTCTCACTCACGATATGTTTATTAATATATTGCACAGCATGTTATTTATGTATATTTAATAGTTTCTATCATTTTCCATTCTATAATTATGTTCGGTTTCCGCTCACGTCTTTATTTATTAGAATAGATCTTTCTGTTTGTTTATTTTAAGTGATATTTTCTCATATGGTAGATAATGAATAAATTTAATACATCAGCACCATTAATGTGTCTGCTTATTAGCAGGATTAATTATACACCGGAGAGTGGAAAGAAAATGAACAAAGGTTAGCCCAAGGCTTTATCTTCAGCTTTGCTGTGAACAACTTTTTCAACATAATTAATTTTTTAATGTAATAGTCATTTTCATTCTCAGGTTGTTTTAATGTACTTATCATGCCACTTACCTGCCAGTATTCTCTAACAGTGCTGATGCACACTACTTTCACGTTAGGTGGCTTTAGATGGGTAACTGGCAGTTAATGCCTGTTTAATGAGCAATGTATTATTTAGGAACTAAAAGAATTTTACAGTGGCCATGTGGAATTTTTTTTTTTTTTTTTGAAAGAAATTAATACTTTTATTCAGCAAAAGATTAAATTGATCAAAAGTGACAGTAAATATTTTTTAATGTTTCAAAAGATTTGTTTCAAGGGAATACTGTTCGTCTGAACTTTATATTCATCAAAGAATCCTGAAAAAAATGTATTTCTACAAAAATATTAAACATTACAACTATTTCAGAATTTCTAGTAATAAGAAATGTTTCTTGATTTGTCAAAGATCATGTGGACACTGAAGACTGGAGTAGCTCCAGAAAAAAAAAAAAAATTTTGCCACTGCAGTAATATGTTACGTAAAAAATTAATTTCAGATTGTAATAACACTTCACAGTATTACTATTAACCGTATTCTGAGTTAAATAAAGACTGACTTGTTGAGCATTAAATACTTCTTCTTTCAGAAACCTCTTATTGACCCCAAACATTTAATGTGTGGATAACTAATAACTGATTTAAAAATGAATCCCTAGGAACCTCTGGTAAGTAATCTGTGCTGCATATATTAGCACTACTGCTACTGGGTCCGGATGCACAAACACAAAGCGTTCAGGTGCTGCCCTCTTATTCACACTCTTTTTTCTTAAAGAGACTGTTTGAACCGCCAGACTTTGTGGCTTTTATCCTTGTCCTGAATTTCCTGCGTCTAGAGTAAAGAGAGAGAGAAAGAGTTTGTCTGTTGATCACTCATCTGCAGATGAATGAGACCGATTTCTCTCTCTCTGGCAGACATGAGCTTGTCCTATTTTTGTCCTTTTTTTCTAGAGCCAGTGGAGTGTAAGTAGTATGCCAAGGCTGACAGACAGGGACGGGGGAATGGATTGGAAAGAAAGAGAAAGAGTACTTTGGAGAAAGAGATTTGACTTTTCACAGTTTAGCCTCTTCTCAGTTATGCTAGCACTGTTGTCATTTCTGACAGAGACTGCAGTCTACAGCAGAGAGGATGATGGGAGACGCTGGCGACTGATAGAATGAGCGAAACTACTTTAAACAGGTGTGTTCTTGTATATTTTTCAGAGGGTGTTTGATGTGGTTTATCCAATGGCCCCAGACCAGCGAAGACACGTCAGTATAAATTCTGCACGGTGGCTGCCAGAACCGGGGCTTGGGCTTGCTTATGGAACCAACAAAGGAGATCTGGTCATCTGCAGACCTGTGTGAGTCTCCTATCCATCCCTCCATAGCTTACTTGTGGGTCATAAATCACTTTTTCTGTCCTTTTTGTTGTAAGTGTTTTTTTTTTTAAGAAAACCAGCTGGACTCCTCAAGTTGATTGCTTGCCAAAGATAATGAGCCCCTAACTCATCTAGGTGTGGGTCAACATTAAATGAGAAATGATTCGTAATGTTAACCATGGTAAAACAAGTCGCGTTAAAAATGGTGTGCATATAAAAGCATTTTGAATGTTGAACTCAGTCTGTCTTTTCTCTGCCCATCTGTTTTTGTTTTCTGGTGAGAACTGCTCTCTTTTATGTTTATGTAAATGAATGTCATACATCTCAAAAACCTTTTTGGTTTTGTCAGTTCTTCAGCAGTTTTAAAAGAAGTTTTCCTTCAAGTGATTGGTGTTTGTTAGCGAAACAGACACTAATTAATTCACTTCAAGGATCATTTCCCTCCACTGTATTTGGTTGTATAATTTGCAGCTTGGCTGTGGATGTTGCTTTTCTGCAAGTTTCTCATAATTATCATCAAGGTTACCGTAGATACAAAAAGCCCACGTTGCTGCAAAAACATTGTCTCGACAATGCAAACACACTCTCTCTTCATTAATGCAAATAGTTTGCTAATTAGAGAAAACCGAAAATGCTTCATACACAAGCTCACATCTTTATTTGTAGTTTATGTACTAGTGTGTGGTGTCCGGTTCCCAGTCAGTATAATGTTTTGCGCCTTGATAATTGTGAACTTTAAATTATTTTTGTCACATTTTGTCATTTTAAATTTAACCACAAAAAGAAATGCTATCAAATTTTCTCACAACTAATTTTCAGAAGAGTCTGATTTTGGCACTACACCGGTCCATTGTTTACATAACATGCATGCATTTGGCAGACACGTCGATCCACACCAATTTATAAATTATATATTTATCAGTTCATAAATTCCCTAGTATTCAAAGCTTGTGAGCTACAGTAATACACTTTAAGGGGTTACTCCCTAGGGCTGTCTTTGACTAAATAATTTTCTGGTTAACTAGCAGTTATTCATTTGAAGCATTATTTGACTAATCATACATTTATTAATAAATTGTTAAAATAGTACTAATCTGCCTTCAATTGCCTACATTGCCTAATAAATGCTTAAGCACATACATAAATCTCGCCAAGGCACACCGACAGAAGTAATGATTATAAATGTGTCAGGGAAAACAGTAAGGAGGCTGCATTAACATTTTAATACTTCAGTGATATACTAGTGCTTTCTTTGTTTTCAGTTTAAGAGATGAAGTCGGCGATGCTGACCTGTCATCTCTGCAGTAGTGGATGCGCTTATATACACGTTTCATATAGATTACATAATGTGAGAATACCTGTTTTCCATTTGAATTGGTTTATTTGAAAGTAGATTTTTCTCTATAGATATTTTTTTTAAGTCTGCAAGGCAAGCAAACACAGCGTTTCGAGCTCAAGTTCACGGTTCAAGCAGACAGAGAGCGCATCCTGATTGCTTTCATTATTTTACAACGGTACAATGTTTTGTTGCTATTGTGAGTGCACACAAATAAGAGTAGTCTTTACAGATTCTGAATGTCTATTATTCTTATCTGTATAACCAAAAATGTTGGAAAATGAAGTGAATGGGTCCTTCGGTGAACATGATGAAAATCCGTATGACTGCAGTTGATGAATCTAAATGTCTTTTAAAGAAAAACGACAGTTGGGTGTGAGGAAAATACTAATAAACATTTTACATTATAAATCACCTTTTCCGTCACCTGTCAAACGTGGGTTCATGAGTTCATGTTTGACGTAAAGGCCAGCATATGACGCAAGTGTATTATGAAGAGGAGCTGCAGAACCACAGAGGGATCGTGTTTATATAAACGTTACCATTAATGTACAGTGGGTGTAAAATATACAAATTGGTTCCAATTTGGATTAGGTGGCCTTAACTATTCAAGGTTAGGTGCAGGTTTGGTGGTATGGGTAGGTTTAAGGGTGGGTAAAGGTGTAAGGGATGGGTCGACATTGTAATTATAACAGTGATAAGTTATAGATGTGATAACATGCAGGTATGTTTAAAAAGTACAATGTTAAGTGTATTAAATGTTAATGCATGTAGTATAAGGCCAACTAATATAAAGTGGGACCTAAAAATGTAATAATAAATTATTAAATATAATCAAAGGTTTTTGTTGACAGTCATCAGCACAAAATTCATTATCTTAACAGACATGCTCCTACACATACAGAAGCGTTTGAATACATGAAGTAAATTAGGTGAATAATTTGTATGCACACTATGTTTTTTAGAACAAAGGCTTTATGCTGCAGTCAATTCTTGCCGTAATTACCGTAATTACTAGATAACCCATAATGATCTACTCGGTTGGTCACGTCCTCTCAATAAGACTGAGAATAATGTGTTTCTTTGGTAACATGAAGATGAAACTATTTTGAGTAAAATCAGTAAAATTGGCAATGCAACAAGTAATGGTTTTTATGCAAATTCATTATTAATAAAGGTATAATTTCAGCAGGATAGTAGGTATAGTAATTAAACCAGCTGTATTAAACAGTGTTGCATGTTTTGTATTTTTAGAGTATTTTTGAATTAAGACATTAACAATAACTGAGAAGTGGTGATTTTGGTGCTGAAGGGACTGGCGTTTGGTTTCCGCATGATGTTGCAGTGGTCAGGTTGCAATTACGTGTTCTACAAGAAACTAAATGCTTTAAACAAGTCGGAATCTCATAATTATAGTAATTAGATTCACACTATATGGTGTGAATGCACCTTTGCTTGTGTCATGATGTTGTTTGATGCCCAGGGTGCCCATCTCTGTCCTGGAGGACTGTACCTAATATAGAAGTGTGATATTTCTCATTTGTAGACAGCTTAATTGATTATAATGCAATTGATTATATTTTGTTATTTTAGACACTCTCATCTGGAGTAAGCACATGGTCTTGGTTTGTTTTGGACATAATTGGATGCATGTGCACCTTGACTTGAACTTGAATAATTTGCTGGTCTCTACACTGACTTCTTAACAGAATTAATTGCATTCTTCATGACATCTCAATGCACGCAGTTCGGTGAATTTTTAGCATCTTTTCTACATTATCACTATCATTATTCATTGTCACATGATCCACATGATCAAAAAGCATTCTAATATTCTGATTAGCTGTCAAGAAACATTTTTTATTATCAATATTTGAATTAGATTTTTTGGTGAATAGAAAAAGATCCAAAGATCACCATTTATCTGAAATAAAAAGCTTTTGTAACATTATATACTACATTAAGAACAATTTCAGTAATGAATTCGAAAAATGTTACAGTAAGAGATGAGAAAACAGTGATTAGAAATGAAGAACAATAGCATAAATCTGGCAATAGAGGATGAGACAGCCGGGATTTGGAAAAAAAAAGACAAATCATCCAGCTTGGTTAGTGCATGCGTTAAAATTTGCATGAATCCAAAAGCATGGTCACGATATAATAATGCTTTGAGTCATTATACTCATATTAAAACGTTTCATATGGGTAGGCCTAACAGTGTGTTTTACCATTGCGTCTCCGGTGGTTTCTAGAAGCGGATCTCTCGTCACAGCCCCACGCGCCGTGCTGACTATAGACTAATTTTGCAGTAGGCTATTAGGTTAACGATTAAACAGTTAATTGATTGTTAATTCAGATAATGATCGGTTATGGAAATTATAGAAAATTGACATCCCTAGTTTGACTGTAGTGTAAGTTTAGAACATGATCTTCACTTTCCTCAGCCAGGACCACACACTGCTTCCTCTCTGTCAGAATAAGACTGTTACTCTACAGCTTATGATGGACATTGGCAGGAGATGGATCGATCCGACTGAAACTGGTAATTAGCCTCCAGTGGTTCCAGATATCAGCCTACTCTCATGCTGGGGAAAACCCACTCATTATGATGTCCTGGAAAAAGATCAATTTTTAAGTGCACAAATATTGATTACGTTCAAGAATACCATGAGCAGGCCTTCACTGCTTGTCCCCTATCTATTAAAAAGCACCACCAGCTCGAAGCAGTGGTTATTCTGTGTTATGCATTGTTTATTTATGTATTTATTTTCACAACTTAATTACCTTAGCTATATATTATGCGAGTATTCATCACTTCTAACAACTTTCTGCAACCTTCTGACCTGCTACGCTCTTCAAACAGTAGTCAGAGAGATGTTTTGCTTTCAGTTAGTTAGACTTCCTTAGAGAAAAGAGAAAGAGACAAACAGACAAAGAGAATAGTAGAAGGGAAAGGGGGGCAAGAAGGAGTGCTGGACAGGCCCGTTGGGAGGTAACATCTTCAGGAACTCTTGGTTGGAGACAGGTGCGCGGGACGGTTGGATGAAGTGGATGTCAGACTCGGCAACTACGGGACTGTCAGTGCTATGCTAATGAGCCGCATAGATGCATTGTGGGAGTCTGTGGGGACTATAGCGAGTTTCTTTGAGCTAGGCAAATGAGCAGTCACCGGACTACAGCTCTAACACAGTCGAGAAAGAGAGAGGATTCTCTTTCAGTCTGCGTTGTTTAAGCTCAGCTCTTTGTTCTTATGCCTTGTTTGCTGAAGTATTTCTCTGTGTATTTAAACCCGACAAAGTAAAACAAGGGTTTCCCAAAGTCAAAGGGCACATTTTCTTAACCTAATGCATGGAATGCTTGTCTGATTCTTAATTATTATTTTTTAATAAGGAAAACACATTTGCCCTTTTTTTTTTTCCTTCTTTCTTTCTTTCTTCTCAGTTTTTATTTACCTCTGTGCAGTTAATTACTTCCAGTGCGTGTCACCTTAGAATTAAAAGGTATTTTAAACCTTTAGCTTCTGTTGAGTTGAGAAATGAAGGTCGCCCTTTTTCTTCTTGCACAGTATATGATGAGCCTTACCTGGATTACATCTGCTTTTTACTTTCTCTTTCTTTGTCTGCTTATCTTATGTGGCCATGGGAATATACCGTTCAGTGATGTACACTCAGATAGGAACGGCACTTCTGAACACTCTGAGAGAATGTTCACCATCAATAATGGTGGAGGGGCTGGAACCAGTAGCAGCAGGCCTGGAGACGGGGCAGGGTGAGTATGGACTTTCATTGTTCAATTTTTGTTGTTGCTGATTTTACTATCAATAATATAATATATACTGTGTATATAT
>NC_056705.1:23363471-23389647 GCF_018831695.1 Puntigrus tetrazona | reverse complement strand
ATATTACAATGTGTGTGTGTAACATGCTATTAAGGAAGCGTTGTTTCATTAATACTCTTTCATCTACTCTGTTGCGATGTAGTATATATGGTGTGAGTGAGAATTCACCTCCCATCAAATTAGCACCGACCAGCCCTCCAAGGCCCGGGCAACAGCAGCGTGTCACTTAGTGGATGGGCGTGATAGTGGAGCACAGCTGTGAGGCACGGCTGCTGCTAATTAAGCTTCATCACAGCAGCCATGAATCCAGCTTGTTTTGCTGACACTTTTTTGGTAAAAAAAAAAAATAATAAAAATGCCTGTGAGGTGTGTTACTGCTGTTTCCATCTTGTTGGTCTTCGTTTCCTGACACGCTGGTGCCATGCTTGTCCACAATTGTCTTAATGAGACATCTTAGTTCACTCTACAGCAGCAGTGCTTCACCCTAAATCGTGATGGAGTATCCATCTCCTCTCAAAGTATCACCATCCTGACCATTATATTTTACAGTTTAGATCCAGTCTCATGGCTGGAGCAGGTGGCCGAGAGGAAGGCCACAGCAACATAAGACTGCTGGCATCACATGATTAGGCATAACTGATAGTAATGGTCATCCACTGCCTGTCTGTCTGTTTTTCTACAGTCCTTCAAACTTAAATTAAAAAATACACTCTTATAACATACATGATCCCTCTTATTTTGGTAAAATAATTAACATTTTGCAGAGTCTGAAAGGGGTTGTAAACTTTGACCAACTGTACATACTATTGTAGTACATCCTGACTTGACAAACTTCTATGAAAGAAAACAACCTTTTGTCAGAATGGATTTAGCTTTATTAAGCAAGCGGTTATATAGACACGCATCCCGTTCCATCTAAAGTTCCTCCAGCCCTGTGGAGAATTTAACTCTGTGTCATATCAGATCAGACCAGAATCCTCTGAAGACTGCGTGAAGATTCGGTGTAGTCATCACTCACCCTGCTGTGGGATGTGTCTTGTTTGTAGGAACAGCAGGACTGATTGGAGGTCCCACAGAGAGATGGGTTTGATGAATGCGATTGGTCTGCAGCCACGACATCCTGCCCCCACTGTTACATCACAGGGGACGCAGACACAGACTCTGCAGTTACAGAATGCAGAGACACAAACAGACCGTGACCTACCAGATGAACCTCAGCAGCCCAGCACTTCTCAGGGGTCACAGGTTACTGATGGTAAGACACTCTCTGTGAGTGAGAATATCATTATTGAGCTCAGGTGCGGTTTGTCCTTGAGATGAAAAGACAAATCCTTTTCTTCAATTCTTCATCATATTGGCTTCTTCTGCTGGAATATTCTGTATTAACAAAACATTCGTTTTATCCTTTAGACAGGCTCATTCATCTGAATAAATTCAGTCTGAGTGCGTGTTCCAGTTGCAGTCTGATGACAGTATCTGTTTACGTTTGCCAAACATATATTCAGTGCATGCAAAAGTGTGGCATTTAGTGTTACCATAGCAACAAGAAGTCTTTAGAGAGCTTGGCCGCAACTTTTATTTGAAGTCGTTATGTGCTTTTCATATCTCTTGTGTCCTAACAATCTTTTTATTTCTCAGAATGTTAAAAAGACCCCACCACAGTGATGTTACTTTTGACTAAAACTAAAACATTATTGAATTAAATATAGGTAAAAGAAATTAAAATAAAATAAAAAGTATTACATCTAAGTACTTAAATAACTACATATGAAAAAAATAAAACAATTAAAAACGGTATAAAATACAGAATTGCTAAAACAATTAAAGGGAAGACTGCAAATATATTTTAAAAAGGTTCATTTAAAATGTACATAATACTTTGAAATACTTCGATATTTTCTAAATGATAATAAACCAGCACTGCTGCACCGCTTCACAGCCCCCCCAACCGTTTCTGTGGTGCAAATGAAAATCTACATTTTTGAATCCGACTATACAAATTCTCTGATTTACATGTCAGTTATCTGATTATTTAGGCATTCTTTTGGATTGTGCTCAGTCCGATTATTTTTGTTTGAGGTGTTTGCATAATGTTTTTTTTATTGAGGTATCTCTTACATTTGTGGAGTATTAAGCTTCACGTAAACATAGCTCCCAGTTGGTTTTGTACTATTTATTATTCTGTAGCCTTTAGTGAGAAATATGAGAGGTAAAAAGAGAAGATTGGGTGCCGAATTTTGTCTTTTTATGCTAATGGTAATTACAGGGGACAGGAGAGGCCACTCCACCAAGCACCCACCATCCGAATCTCTTAAGTTAATGTGTGTGTAGTATTGCTCTCAGGTTTGATGGCGGTTAGCTTCAGAGAGAGCATTCAAGCCAGAAAATACTACATTGCATCTCTCTTCCTCGCTACCAGCCATATTCTCTCTTCAGCCCAGCCTCCATTACCCATCAGCCCACTTTAGCTCTCTGCTCTTATTACTCTTACTCTTCATGTGTCGCTTTTAGCAGCACACCAAACAGATGAATAAGCATGTCTCGATGAAGCTTAACTATTTTGAGGGCCCAGATATGAATCGCAGAAATAAGCAGAGCGTCAGATTTAACCCAGCTGACATTTGTATTTTTAGACGGTTGGGCTGTTTAAATGTGCAGTTTTATTTATAAACATGGTTAGCAGTCGGAGCCGCTGCTGAAATGATATGTCTGATATAATGCCTGGTGGGAGCTCAGCTTCTGAAGAGTCAGATCATAGTGTGTGCAATATTTAGCAACGCATTATTAATAATTAACTTCTTTCCATAGCTATAGATTGTAAAATGTAAATCTGACCATCTGTCTGACGTATCCAGTCAAGTTGCATTTATTTGTCCTTCGCACAGCTTACATAAGGTTTACTGAAATAGTAATGCATGAGATGAGGCTCGGTGTAGAGCATTTTAGAGTGCAGGAATAGTATAATATTATAGTAACTGTTATTATATAATATTGCAATAAAGGTACAGAGTGCTAAAGAGTAACAGTACTAGAGAAAACAAAGTAGCGTTGGTGACTGCCAAGTGACACTATCAGAAACAGAGTACTGTGTATGGTTTCAAATGTACTCTAGTTCTGGTTCTGGTCTTTTTTTTCTCTTCACTCTTTCTTTTAGTCCAGGTTAGTTCAGTCTAATGCCACAAGCTTTACTGTAATTCCTGATTGTGCAGCACAGGTATAAACACTTGTAAAGCTCTGTCAGAAAAAGAAATTGTATGAGTACAGATAACGTTTTTTTTTTTGGCTTATGTTTTTCAGCTCAGGACACCATAAAGTTGGCATTTCGCTTTAACTTACATAGAATTACAGGTTAGCAGTTTTAAAGTTTATAAGCTGTAGCTGGAAAGTTGTAGTAGTGGGAATAGTTTCGAAGTGGCTGTGTTAATTCAGTTGGATAAAAGGATTAAAAGCGGGAGGAAAGAGGAAGGATAGGGATGAGCTATCAGTACACCAAGCACACGCGGCCCTAGCCGGTACTGCCTGAAGCGGCTTCTAAATTGATTGGCTCTAGCTTTAGCAAGAGTCAAATGAATGTACTTCTATGGAAAATTGAGCATTAAAAAAGGGCAAGAATAGAAACAGAAGAACAAGCAACTCTTTGTTGTTCGATTTCAAAGCTGAACCCTGTTAAGTGTAGTGATATTTAGGCAGAAGAGTTTTAAAACAGTGGATGAATAGAAATATAATGGTGGAACAGGAAGGAGACTATGAAGTCCCAGAGTATAAGCACAGCCTGAAGCCGTGTGAAGTTTGGTGGTTTTAACAAATCTTGGAAAGCTTTGACCTCTAAAGGAATACATCTCTAAGACTTTTTCAAAAGAGTGTATGTCCTTTGTTTAGTCTTGTGTATCTACACTTTTGACTAAAATAGAAGAAAATACAGCTCTGCTTTTATAAATTCTTCTCAAAAGTTTATTTCAAAGATTTGATGTCAATAACCTGGCAAGTTTTGGCAAAACCAGTCATTTTTTTCATCCTGAGAAGCAGTTCTGTGTCAGTTTGTTCCTTGTAAACAAGATTGGATTTCTTTGTGAACTGATTAAAATGAACCTGTGTGCTCTTTACTCCTGGGTGTTATTTTAGACTAGGTTAGAGACTTCCAGTTTATGTACAATATCAGACAATCAGTGAATGGACGAGTGCCCAAGGTCTGATGGTCTGGTAGCGTTGCGTTTAAATATATACATTTTTCTTTTCACTTAAATTGATTTGCATGTAACCTGTCCATTATACGTATAGCAGCAGGTTTCATGGCTGTGCGTGTTTTGTTTTGTGGCGTATGATTGAGGTCAGATGTTTTGCGTCTTCCCCTGCAGCACCTGTGTGTTTATGTCTCTGAGGTACTACAGGTGCCAAGAACTCGATGACTCAAAGTTTTAGGGTAGAGAAGTTCACTTCTGAGTGTCTCACCTCAAGGAAAGCCATCTTCCCACACAAACAGTGCACACTCCCTGCAGTGAGATCTGTGGGCGAGGGTTAAGTGCGCTATCGTTTTAAACTGCTGTCAGTGAATACGTTTAGGGTTAGCATTAGCATCCTCTCTGTACATTTTATGTAATGAATATGAGGAAAGCGCATGTTATATTTACTTGAGTTACACTACGAAACACAAAACAGAATGAAAAAACTAACTTAAAAAATATAA
The DNA here is from genome assembly GCF_018831695.1 of Puntigrus tetrazona. Classification (NCBI taxonomy): domain Eukaryota; kingdom Metazoa; phylum Chordata; class Actinopteri; order Cypriniformes; family Cyprinidae; genus Puntigrus; species Puntigrus tetrazona. The sequence goes on along the minus strand of NC_056705.1, from coordinate 23,385,023 downwards.
TAATAGGCTTATAATAATGGTGATAAAATACAATAAAATACATATTTGTATTATAAAATACAAATATTACGAAAAAGGCATAGCTAGTATGGCTGTGGGATGGAAAAAATGTTTTCTTGTAGGATGTTTTATGTAACTTTTTTTTATGTATGTGTACTTTATGTAACATTTATTCATGATAAACTTAATACGAATGCTGTTTACATCGCGTGCAATACGGTCCGTTAGCCTCCGGTTAATATTATAATTTATATTAGAAAACAAAAAGAAATGAAGTAATAATTGTATAATCATTCATATAATTTCTTAATTCAAATTCAAATAATACGGAATCCATCTCTGATAATCCCAGGTTGCTATGGTCACGCATGTTTGTTTACACAATAAACTCGTGGCCATGAGAAAAATATTTTTCCGTCAATATAATAAGTCGCGGCCACGAGAAATGGATGTTGTTCCCTCAACTTAGCATCTCGACAAAACGATCTGGCCACAACATAATATCAAGTTCCCGTGAGTTAATATGATGTTCCTATGAATTAACATCACGTGGCCACTTCAAAACTAAGTGAACGGAAGAAGCCCTCTCCTGGTCACCGTACTGTTCTCTTCCTCTGTCTGTTCTGAATGCTGTATTCATCGTAACATGTTATCATCAGGTTGTTTATCTTATCAGGTCTACTATAATAAATATACTTTTTGGATTGAACATCGTCACTTCAGCTTCAGACAGAGAAATGAAGAATCCAGCCAGCCCCCAAAAAGAAGTCGGTTTAGAAGATGTTTAGTTAGTGTCCTGGAAATGTTTCTTTGCATTCTAGAGATGTGATCCCAGTCCTCTCCCCCTCCTCTCTCTTCATTTCCTGTAACAGACTAATGATAGATCATGCTCCACCTGAACCTGAGTTTTCTGCACCTGTCCTTTTGTTCAGAGGGGCTGAAGCTGTTGATTTCTTTGGTGTCGTAAGTACATGGATCATAGCAAGCAGTATGAAAAGTGATATGGAAGGCAATTACTGATCATATGGAAATGCTTTCCCACACTACCCCTCAAAAGGTTTGGGGTCATTAAGATTTAAAAATAAAATGTCTTTGAAAGTATGCTCTTTCACCATGGCCGAATTTATTTGGTCAAAAATACTGTAAAAACAGAAATAGTGTGAAATATTACATTTTAAAATCATTTAGATATTTTCCTATATTTTTAGAATGTAATAAAATTGTAAAAGATCATTTATTCCTGTGTTTGCAAAGCTGAATGAGCTGTTCCTTTTTTCACAATCTTTTCTATAATTCTAATATTTTGATTTGCTCAAGAAAACATACCAATTCATCTTATAATCACTATTAAAACAGTTGTGCTACTTTTTGTAATGAAATAGAAATGTAATGACGTAAACATTTTTACTTTTGATCAATTTCTTGCATCTTGCTGAAATGAAGTATTAATTTCTTACTGACCTTAGTCACTGTAACTGTAACTGTAATCTAATGGACCGACATAGAGCCTTATTCATTACAATCAGTTTTATTTTCTGTGATTTTTATTAGTGCTTAAAGTACACCACTGTTATTATCATGGTATGTTTAATATACATGTGGATGTCAAACAGTGACACAAACGTAAGAAATTAGTTGTTTTCATACGACAAGGGAACCTCAAGATCCAGGTGTGTATCATAAAACACAAACAAAAACTATTTATAGAAATGGCAAAGTACAACCATGCTTCCAATAAACAAATGGCGATAGTAAAGTCCAAGACCACTTTGACACATTAGGATTGGTGAAAACAACAGTGATCTGATGTGTAGTGTATGGACAGCATTAGCTGAATCCTACTGAATAAGAGTGTGAAGTCATTGTGGCTTTTTTTGGGTTGTGGTGAGTTGGCATTAAAATATTTCTCACCACCAAATGCCTCATCATACTTCGGTGGTCAGAGATTAGACAGACAGACGGAGGCCAGTCTCATTATCTGACATCAAGATGCTTCGACACCTTAACTCTTCTTTACAGAGGAATCAGCTTCAGCTGTCACAGGCAGAATATCAGCCAAAGGTCAGGAGAGATTTCGTAATCTCTCCTTCTCCCCGTTTTCTCTCAGTGTCCTTTCACCTTTTTAATATGCATGCATATCTATCTATGTATGTGTTTGCTATAGAAAACAGCCAATTTCCATGTGTTTGAATAGCTAGTGTTGTTGACATCCAGTGACTCATGCACCTTTAAGGGGATTTACTGTACAGTCTGTCTAAACATTCACGAGAAGCACTGTGGTCTCAGAAAAGTAAATCCTCACATTTCCATTCTGACATTGATGGGCTGTTTGTCTGATACTGAAAGCTTGCTTGGGAGAGGACTGTGCAGTATAAGTGGTGTTCGCGTTGCAAACTGGCCAACGGGAAAGCTGTATGCGAGGATGTTCCTATTACTTCTTAAAGAACACGGATGATTCTTTCTTTCTACCTCTTACTCATTCAACACACACCCACACCCGCACACTCACGATTTTGGAGGCACAACAGATGTTGGGTATTAGATAAATAATTAATATATAGCTCAAAGACTCTTCGCTCCACAGCAAAACGTGTTCCTTACAGAAGCCTGTGAGTGCAGTCATTGCAGAGAGATTACTTTCTCATTGTTCAGTCAGCACAAAACCCGCAAGGAGATGCTCCACAAGGTGCCATATAATTGTCTCGAACATGGACTGATATTGGAGTGGTCATTAGCCGTGTATGAAAATGCTGATGTAATAATATTGCTGCACACAGGGTGCCATTGAACTGCATTCAGGGCTCTGACAGATCTGTGAGTTCCCTGAATGACGTCAGTTTAAATGAGCCGGATCTCAGTGCTCTTTGGTTTTAAAGACCCTCAAGTGACTGTCTGTAAGCTGTCTGGGAGAAATAAGATTATTATTATTAATGTGTGTAAAACAACAAAACATGTTCTGTCAGAAAGTGACTGTGAAGCATCAACCCTAAAAATGAAGTGCGCAAATCGAAATGTAAAAAAATCACAATATTAACATGACACTATAGAGCATAATTATTGAAATATTGAATGAATGAAAAGAGAAGGATACAACTATGGCTGTCAATAAATTACAATCTACTATATATACTATTTATATAGGGATTTTTTTGTTTTTGAAGGAAGTCTTTTATTCTCACCAAAGCTGTATTATCAAAAAATACAGTGTAAAAAGGAATATTATTGCAATTCAAAATAATTATTTTCTAAAAGGTTAAGCATATTTGGTGTTTTAAAACCATTACCAATATTGAACAACAGTTGCACTATTTGAGGTTGTTATTGAAACAGGATTCTTTGATCATAGGGAGTTTAAAAGAGCAGCATTTATTTGATAAAGAAATCTTTTTAACATTATGAATGTTTAATGTTTAATCAAATTAATGAATCATTGCTGAATAAAAGTAGCATTTCTTCATGTTTAGTCTGACCCCAAACTTTTAAACAATAGTGTAAATTGAAATGGCAAAATAATATTTTTTTTTTTTACACAATTTTTCTCTGAAGTTGTCTGTCTAGCTCTCTTGCAACCTCCTAATTTTGAAAACTCCTTTAATAGCAAATACCATTTTCAGATCAAATATATTTTTTTTAAAGGAAATGTTGTGTCTTCCTTTTTTTTTGTATTTTGTCCTCAGTGTGCGTTAAACCCATGTGGTGATGGCAAACAAGGACCAACTGGCATTAGAGGCCTCCCACTGGCCTTAGTCACTAGTGATCCAAGAGAATTGTGTTGTGTTGGGTCCAGATGGCAGAGGTGATGTGCAGGATCTGTAATCTTGGAGAGCTGTTGTCCATGGATGGATGAACTAGCATGAGGCAGTGTGAGCATGGTGTGCACAATTTGAGGCATTTTACAGGAAGCACAATGAGCATTCATATTGGAAATTAGAGACCTTAACCATGAGTGCAGTTTGGTTCTAAAAAAGAAAAAAGCTATTCAGTCACATTAAAGATACAATAAAACAGGAAGTTGCCAGCTGAGAGGAGCTTAAATAGAAGAAGGTATTTGTTACAGCAAGTCCATTAGTCTAACCACTTTGATGGACAGAATTACGAATTATAAAATTATTTTCTTTTTCTCACATTTTGTCGATTTTCTTCTTTTAACATGGACTATGTGTTTTACAGATAAGCATACTATATGGGGAATTTTTATTTTTTTTATTTTTTAAGAACTTTCCGATGAAGTTACTTTATTAGTCGATGTAGCTGTTTTGCTCAAGGTATCAGAAAATACTGGGAAAATACCACTATGCAGAGATAAATATAATTCATCTCCATTATTCATGACCTGTGATGTTTTGTTCTGTGCCTCTAGTTGTCAAATATCTATTTTTCGACTTCTTCATCTGATAACTACATTTGGATTGTTTATGGGTTTTCAGTTAGATGGGAAAATGTAAATGTAAAGCATAAACAACCAATACAGAAAGTAATAAAAGGAGTGTAAAATATTGTACTTGCACTTCATTTTGTGGCAGTGTTAGAAAGACCGAGTACAAATGCAAAAATATAATGCAACTTATTCAAGCATTCAGAGTTTGAAGAAAGCAATCCAATATTAGTTTAGCCATAACAATGCCATTCTTCACAAAAATATGAAAACAAAAAATATAAGTGTTATTTACTCACATGCTCGAGCAATGTTTCTTTTTACTTTATCTTTTTGCCACTAACCTGTGCCAGTTTAATTATCTTTTTGCTTGTTTTTCTTCATCCCAATTGCTTATGTTGAGAATCAACTGGGGTGCTTCAAAAATAAAGAGTAAAATGCTGAAATTATCCCTCTTTATCTCATTATTTTTTAGCCGCAGACACTCTGGATTTAGAGATTCTCCCAGAGGATTCTGGGTCTGAGGTGGTACCAGAGACACCTCCCCACAGCCGACCTCAGGAAGATGAAGGATCAGATCTCACTGAACCCACCACAGACAGCACAGGTAACAAACACTTACATCACACTGATAAACAGAAAGTAACAATGTGATATTGATTTTGGTCATGGAGCTGTTCCAGTGAGGAGTCAGGATTAGGTAAACTTGAACAACATTCTTTTATTAGAATGCAGTAACATTTACATTTTGCATTAGGGCTACTATTATTTGAAAAGTAAAACAATTGTGCACACTTTGGTAACTAACCTGGTAATGGACTTCCACTTTGGCAGTTTATTTGGGACCAGAGCACGGTTCACATAATAAATTGTTCAAATGGACCTGGGAGTGCACCACTGTACCAAACCCAAGACTGAAAATGAAGCAACTCAAATTTGGGTCCGCATTTGTTCAGAAAAAGTAGAGCAACATTTGTTTTAGCCATTGACACTGTCATTAGTGTCTTTACACAGGGAGAGTGCAGTGTAATTGTGCAGCATGAGCGCAATCAGAGCAACAAGTGAATGGTTTGCAATCATCTGTCTTCACAAAAGAGACCGTTTGCAAATAGCAGGAAGCCACCTTCGTGCAAAATAGCTCTCAAAAATGTTATATATAAATGTTAGGTTAGATTATATATATATATTAGTATGTGATGGCTGTGATAACGGTGTTATGTCACTTGCTAACTGCAGCACAGTCCCTCACTTTCTAATAACTAGCTCATCACTGATCAGATTTCATTTATCACGTGTCAAGCTGACTACACAAGAAAACAAGAAAAACGGAAACTTGACAAGAAAACGGAAAAAGACAAGACAACATTTAATTGTATGTAATTATTTATCTGTTTTGCAAATAAACATTTTTAAAGCGAAGAAAAATGAGTGAAAACTCTGTCACATTAAAAGCAAGCAACTGTTTGATGCAGAAATTCAACTGATTTAAAAAGTGAAAGTAAAAAGCACATATTGCTTTTACAAGCTATTAAAAACCCAAGGAAAGCAAAGAGGCAAAACTCACACTCTGATTCATACTACAGCAAAGGTGTCCAGTGTGAAAGGGCCTTTAGATTATATATAGCACAGCACTAGTCGTTGTAGAGCGCACCATCGAACCAATGAAGAATTTGAACTATCAGTGCGTGAATTAAAACATGAAGAAACAAACCAAAGCTTGAAAGGGTTGTTGATGCTGATGCAAACAACTGAAACACGCTCTCATATTCACACTAACTGTACTTGATTCAAAGTGCCTAAACACTAGATGAGGATCAAAGAATTGAGTTTGCAGAAACCGTTGATGAATAATTTAGTTAATTGTGGTGCTTTTAATTGCACCGTACCTTCCTGTTAAATTAGGTCTGTACAACATGTGTCCAGACAGTAAGCCAGCAGTGTGACTGTTTGAAAGCCATTTGATGTATGTGACTCTCCACCGACACTGCCAAGATACAAATCTCCCAATAACACCTGCAACTCATGTTTTTTAAGCTGTCAATTTCACTTTTTCTCCTAAAGGCCAAACAGCCATTATTTTGTTCCTTCGTACTAAAGTTTATTGGTCCCCGGATTCTGGTATTTCTTGAAGAACTTAAGTTCTCTCTCTCTCTTAGGGCAGGCTGAGTATGTTTCTCGTATCCGAAGGCTAATGGCGGAGGGAGGGATGACAGCGGTTGTCCAGCGTGAGCAGAGCACCACAATGGCTTCCATGGGTAGCTTTGGCAATAACATCATCGTCAGCCACCGAATCCACCGTGGCTCTCAGACGGGAGCGGACGCACAAAGCCATTCTGGTTTGAGCCCCACCCCTGGGCCCTCCTCCGGTGCCCCTGAGACTTCGTACTCTCGTGTCCTCTCCGGCACGCTGGGGCTTCATACCGACACTGCTCAGGGCACCTCTGCAGACATAGACCTAGCACCCCTCGTAGAACAGGAAAGACTTCACACGTCCCTCCTTTCTCAGGAGTTTTCACCTGTTTTCTCATCTGCTCTAGACACAAATGGACCTTCCGCTTCCATGGAAACAGACAATGTCTTGGAGGGGGAGGAGCTTCAAGACTTTGCATCCCTTCCACCGTCTTTACTCTCATCCTCACCCTCTCTTTCTCCGGTGAACAACAGTAACTACAGCAACAGTGATAGTAGTTATCATGGAGATGAATATGGGAGGTAAAATTAGTGGGGTTTAGAGAGGATTCATTATTTGAAACCAACCGAGAAGAGAAAAGACCACATAACAGAAACTTCCAGAAATACTTGCACTCGACCCATGTGTTCCTCTCTCTTCTTGCCATCAGCGTTCATATTTCACATCCGCTCTGACACGGTCTAGTATATTATGAAAAGACAGATTTCAGACCATTCCATGTTGTACGTTAGTCGGCCTTGCTGTAGGTTCCAGTGGGGGTCTGCCTGTTGTCAATCATGATCAAAGCGTTCAGAGTAGAGCCACGTACAGAATAAGGTGTGTGAACACCAGAGAGACAGAGCACCGCTTTGCAGTCTTTTGTCTGTAGAGGAACATTTGTTCATCTTTCAAATGAAACATTTCAGATTTCATTGGGTGGTGCGAGTAGAAATGTCAAATTTCCTTGGACAGCCCAGTAGTCCAAAAAGTTACAAAACCTTTATAAACCTTAATTATTTTACTGTTGGTTAGTTTAGCGAGTCATTCCTGTTTTAGACGATGACTGGTGCATTTTAGTTCAGTTCAGTTTCGTTTTTTTAATGAAGTTGACATGACCACTCTTTATTTTTTAGGCCTTTGGAGGGATGGTGAGAAAAAGAAACGAAAGAAGACGTAGTTGTGCAAAAGTTTTATATTTTGTACTTTAAAGTTTAAATCTTTAACATTAAGGGATAAAAAAATATTGTGTCATCATTAACTCGCCCTCATGTAGTTCCAAACCTCTATGACTTTCAAATTCAAATATGTAGAGGTTTGGAGTGAAATGAAAGTCAGTAAATGATGGCATAATTTTCACCTTTGTGTGAACTATCCCTTTAAGATGTGATGTTTGTTTGCATCTTCATCATCTGTCTTCCGTGTGGCCAAGTCAGCCTCCTTTGCACTCGTTTTTACCTCAGAAGCACCTCAATTATCATACGTTTCCCCGAATGAAAAACAGTTTCTTAAAAAGGGTCTTCCCTTCCCTGTTTACAGTAAAGTGCTTCTCAACACGATTTGATAAACGTCACACTCAGAGCCTCAGCAGGGAAGCAAGCAGTGAAGTCTGACAGGTGTGTGTATGCAAGAGAGACGCTATCCCAGTTCTGTCAGCTACTGTAGATTTTCAAAGCCTATTGAAAGTTAGTCAGGCACCCGACAACAATTGTGTTGCATCCTTTTTTTTTATTTCTTATGTAGCACTCTGGTTCCTATCTGGTCTCTCAGAAAGCATTTCTGAAGTGTGTGTGTGTGTGTGTTCAGAGAGCTTGTCCGTTGAACCTCAAAGCCTGCCACTGGCTCTGTTGTTACGCCTTTTGAATTTCAGAATTTACAGCAACGTTTTGACTTCAGTTCATCCACAAACCGCCATCACAATGTCTAATCTGCTGAAGTGTACCTTACTTTGAGACGTGACCTTCGGGACTGTCTTCATGATGGGTGTTGAAGTGTCAAAACCCTGGCCGGCGGCCTGGTACAAACAGTGCTTCAGTACTGCATAGGGAACGCAGATGTTTGGAGGAATGTTTGTGACTCAATGTTTATATGAGATTTATTATTTTATTTTTTTTCAGACTTAATGCATTATGTTCTGCATTAATATGGAGAGGCTCTCTCTGCTTCTTTTGGCAAACCACTTTATCCTGAAAATGAATGTCTGGCGGTGTCTCCTGAATCTAGTCGGAGCACAAGCCGCAGCTTTGGTAAACAGTGTAACCTGCTTTAGCTCAGCTCACTGGCTTCCTACAGTAAAAACATCATTTTAGTTCTCTTTCTGCACCTGAAGAAAAACTACAGCAGCAGCTCTTCTGATGGATTATGTACTTAATATTAAGAAGTGGCTTTTTTTTGTCCTTTTTAGAAAACCATGTTATTTTAATTTTTTTTTTAAAAGGAAAAAAGGCTATAATACATTGATCTGCATTCTGGGAAACACAGTCCTTTATGTGATTTAAATGAAATAAAATTGTAACAGACAAGCTATGTGTTTGTTTGTGTGTAGAAAGCGACGAGGATTCAAATGCTCTTCTTTTTTCTAATTGTATTTTTATTATGGTCCTTTTTGTTGCAGATGACGGGAAACACATCCTACACTTTGGACTGATTCTGCTGCACTGATTGATTCTTTAAATCAAAGTCTTATGCAAATCTTGTGAGAGGTTCAGATGTTATTAGATCCACCGTGCTTAAATTATTATTCACTGTAAGCTCGTTCGGTTAGACAGTTTTCTACATGTTTAGCCTCGTTGCTCCGGAGCTGACTTCAGATCAGTGCTGACTGCTTTAGGATTATGCCTCACACGTAAGTAGATTATATTCAGATGATTCTAGAACTGTGAGTGAGATGAAGATGAGATGAATATTCACTGTGCTATGATGAAGAGGTGAACGTTCGCTATGGGAGACCATTTGAATAAAAGGGCCTGTAAAAAATGATCTGACGGTATTAATATTTTCAAGCCCGCAGAGCTTCATGCGCTATTGGATTCTGAAGGTACAGTGATGTAATTCAAGGTTGTTAATTGTTAAATCTTCTCATTGGAAATGGTTTGGAGAAATGAGGTGAATAGGAATGAGATGTATGTGTGTGAGCTGCAGCAAAAGCTACAAATATCAGCAAAGTCCTCACTCTGATGAAATGGAATAAAAAAAAGTCTGTTCTGTGGACCAGTCCTGTAATTAGGAGTTCTCTGGTTCACACAGAAGCAAGACCAGATGACAGAACTGTTATAAATATCAGGTTTGTGCCATAAAACACACAGTTATGTTTTATTTAAGGACACATGACCAGAAACGCTTCATCACGCACGCATAACTTAAAGCAACAGCCAAACTAGCTAATATGAGGCTGTACAAGCAACATGCAATAAGACATGTGAGAACTTTCTGTGCTTTAGGCTTCATTCAACTAAAACTGTGGTGGCTAATTGCTGGTGTAGATTCAAGACAGCAGAGGGCTCATTAAAAGAGAAGGGCTCCTGAGAGGATGCCTCCCGGCATTCTGCTACACGCACACATACCAAGAGGTCAAGGTTTGGCAGGTTTGACTGAGGCAGTGAGCCCCTGCTGGTAGATGCTGGAACTACATCATGATGGGGCCGAAACAGATATTTCTAAGCTGATAACTTTTCACAAGCAGCACTGTATTCAGCCTAAATATACATTTTAATTATTTTGTTTGCTTTATTTAAAAACGAGATTTAAAATATAGATTGAACAATTAATGGGTATAGAATCATGGTTTCCACAAATACAGCCTAACAAGTGTTTTCAATGCAGATGAAAAATATTTATTGAACGCCAAATCAGTGTATTATATGATTTCTGAAGTATCATGTGGCACTGAAGACTGGAGTAATAATACTTTGCCATGACGTGAATGAATTTCATTTTAAAATGAAAAATGTCTTGAATGAATTACTGTCTTCGCTGTACTTCTGATCAAATAAATGCTTGATGAGCATAACGGACAAAAAACCTTAAGCAATAATTTAATGTTTTCTTTATAGCCAAGCAAATTCCATTGAAGCAATAGCTTTCTTTAGGTATTATAGACCTCCTTGATAGAAAGACTTTGGCTGGCTAATCAGTGTCATCCTGACAGATAGAGAGAGTTTTAATGCAGCACAGAGAAATCCATTCCTGCCACGTGAAATGATGCCGATTGCTGATCTTCAAGACTGAGCGATGACAGAACGTCCCTGAAGGGCTGTGAGCCAAAGCAGCGTTCACTGTTTATATCGAGAAAGCGATTATACACTTTTCCCTAAAGGCTCTGAAAAATTCCACCTGTCTAGCAGGAAATTTGTTCACCGTTGGCCTAGCGCGTCTTATTTTCAACTTTGCTGACTCTCTGCTTTTTTTTTGCGAGTTTCTCGTCTCGAATATCAGTATTGATGCTGTGAATGAGTAAAGAGGGCTGGGATTGCAGCGAGGAAATCATAACTCACTGCGTGTTAACCTGTGAGGTTGACAGCAGCAGGCACAGACCATGAGTGATCAGAGTCCTCCCTATAAAGCTGATCTCAGTCATTTTGTGTAGAAACAAAGCACTGATACTGACATGATTACAGGCCCTGTTGAGCATTATCATCACCTACACTAGCTCTCGCTCTACACAACTGCTGTTGCATAAAGTGCTCCGCGCAGAGGCTCTGAGAGAGCTGCATCGCGGTGTAAGTGGGCACTGCGTGTGTGTGTGGTGGCATTTTTCTGAGCGCTCAAGTGCACGCATGCACAGCTAGGCTTTGTGAGAGAGTAGATTTAATGATGGGTGTTTTCTGAGAGAGAAAGGCTGTTATGCAAAGCCCCCCTTAATTGTATAATGTGGCAGATAAACAGAGTGGGCTGAGGTTAATGGGGATGACTACAGCAAAACATGCTGCTAATGATCCGGCCCATTTACTATTGCTAAAAACCCATCGGCACAGCGTGTAGCCATTATGCATGTAATTGCATAGCTATCACGTGTTTTTCTAACAGATATGGCATGTTTTGCATTTGTTTGTATCTTTCTGAAATGTTGTCGTATGTGTGTGTGTTTACAGGCTGGTTTTCCTAAACTGATCGTTTTTCAGTGTTTTTCTGCCGCTGTCAGTTATAATTTGCAGTACATCCCAGGCTAATTAAGCACTGAAACTGTACAGGAAATATCCTTACAGCATTTACTCATACATTACAGTCTATTTATAAATATTGACATTGGCCTCATTTGGTAGGAGCACAAATGACCCTGAAATTGGGTGTAATCTGAACTCATAATCATAATAGGCTTTGCTTATTATCTTACACAATGGATGGTTTTTTGGTATTTTGATCAACTCTTAATGTTCATGAGCTTTTTGTTGCATTTTGTTGGCTTTTTAGAGCAAAGTAAACTTTTTTTAACATAACGAGTAAGTAGTAAGGCAGTAAACAAAACCGTACCTTAATAAAAATATTATTCTGTAAAAGCTATAAAATAACTTTCAAACTGGTGTGTGCCGGTGAATAGCAGTATTGAATGTACCTGTAAATAGAATCAAGCCTAGATATATGTTTTATATCTTTTTTTATAGTGAGAGATGCGGTTAAAATGAAGCCGTGATTGTGTGAAATACATAAATATCTTTTTTTTCAAGGAAATAAATAAATATCAAATATTTATATGGTAGCCATCTTTCCATGTCCCTTTAACACAGTTATTGTGACTCTAGAGTTGGAAAAGCACTAAAGGAACCTCAGAATGTGATTATTCAAACCAAAGACACCCGGATATATGAAAAAGTAAAAGGTGATATGGTTATTAAAAAAATACATGCAATAGTGTTTATGAAAACCTCAATTTTGTTTATGAGGATAGAGTTCCAGATTTGAATCTTTGAATCCCTAAAGCCGGGGTACTACTTGACAGTTATGAAACATTGCTTTTGCTATATATATGTGTAGTACTGTGCAAAACTTTTAGACAACAAAGAATGCTTGTAAAAATGGAAATGTTAAACATTTATTTTCATAAATGAACAAAATGCAGTGAATGAACAAAAGAGAAACCTAAATCAAATCAATATTTGGTGTGACCACTAATTCTTCTAGGTACACTTCCTGTACATCTCATTCTTCTTTACGCTGAAGATAGTTCTTAATGGCTTTGGCTGTATGTTTGGGGTCGCCGTCCCGCTGCAGAATAAATTTGGGGCCAATCATACGCCTCCCTGATGGTATTTCATGATGGATAAGTATCTGCCTGTATTTCACAGCATTGAGAACACCATAAATCCTGACCAAATCTCCAACTTTATTTGCAGAAATGAAGCCCCAAATGTTCAAGGAACCTCCACCATGCTTCACGCTCTCCAGCCCTTTGATGAACAAACTGCATTCTACTACAGCCAAATATTTGAGTTTTGACTAATCTTTCCAGAGCACCTGCTGCCATTTTTCTGCGCACCAGTTTCTATGTTATTGTGCGTACTTGAGTCGCTTGGCCTTGTTCCCACGTCGGAGGTATATCTTTTTGGCTCCAACTCTTCCATGATGACCACTTCTGGCCAGACTTCTGGACAGTAGATGGGTGTACCTTGGTCCCACTGGTTTCTGCCAGTTCTGAGCTGATGGCACTGCTGGACATCTTCTGATTTCAAAGGGTAATAAGCTTGATGTGTCTTTCATCTGCTGCACTAATTTTGATGATCTGCTTCAGGATGAATAAAGGCTCTTCCAAGACTTTTTTCACCTTGATTCAGTTTGCTCAATTGCAGTGTTGTTCTTAAAGAAGCGTTTAAAATAAAAAAAAATAAAACAATAAGAAATCTGCCGTTTTTTTACTAACCATCTTGTCAAGAAAAACAAATATTTGACCTTCTGTCTTCAGTGCAACTTTGTTCTTTTGTTTGTTTAGTTTTTTCATAGTCAGTGGTCACCAAAACGAATTGGTGCTAATCTTATATATAATCTTCTAAAAATATTTACTTGTATGACGTGATGGTTAGTAAATTTACTAAAGTTACAATGTTTATTTTTGAGTGAACCTTTCCATTAAAGCAATTACTATAACTGGAAAAACCCCACTAGATTTAGTAAGGCTGTCACATTAAGAAACACTATATATCTATAACAGTCTCTTTTTGTTTAATCATTATTTGTAATTGTTAAAGCTAACACATGACTTTTTCAAAGAAGGCAGTTAGGAGGGATACAATCTTTGACATTATTTTGTGTGTCACATTATTGAACAAAGAAACAGTTCAATCTTTTTGTTTTTGGTTGCAAGAACTTATAAGTGCCTAAGAACTGATTGCGATGCCAAGAACCCCTCAGAGCTGTGAAGAACCGTGTTTTGCGTAGGGTTCTCTGAGCAGTAATGGTTCTAGTGAGGACCTATTGTCACCCAAAGCACCTTTTTAAGAGTGTATGTATATTTGCATAATTGTATCTTCCCCTACAGTATGCTGGAATGTTATATGCTCAACTGAAGAGCATGAAAGGGGTCGCAATTTCAGCTTTATGGCTTTTAAAAACAATTTTGGTTGCTTTTGCTTCCAGGAAGTGATTGCTATAAAAAGCCCAGCTGAAAGGATGTTTTGCATGCGCTTGTCTCTTAGACACTTAACTGTGTTCTTGTTCATCGGAAAAAGGATGTTCATCATTGCATTACGTTAGCTTAACGTTCCATTTAGATGCAACTGCTTTGTTTTTGATTAGTTTAATTATTTATCTCTCTCTCTCTCACACACACACACACATACGCTCCTCTTTCTCTTTCACATCTAATCACCTGCTCTGATACGTCTCTGTCTTTTGTTGGTGAATAATGATCCTAATACAAACACACACCTCTTAAACAGAGAACACGCTGCACTTAGATCCACTGAGAGTGTTACATAATAACTTAAATGGGTGGAAATATAAAAAGTGGAGGGAGAGCACAGAGAGAAGCAGAAGAGGGTGAGATGTAGAACTCTGTGGCTGTACACGATATCGACTTTCTCTACAATATTCAAATAAGAACACAAGCGTGTGCTTGCATGAATGCGTCCTACCGTATGTTAGTATTCCAGCAGCAGGCAGGACATGCTCATTCTCATAGTACACCAACTGCAGTCCGATCCATAGCGAAACTAATTGGGCATTAAAGTTTGGAAACGTTTTCCAAGCATGGTCACCTTCAGGCTGAAGATATATGCTATTTGTTAAAGTTTTTGGCTTTACTCATAAAACTAAACAGACTTGCTAGCTGTTATGTTTTGAGGGCAGGACAAAGTTTTCCAGTCTTTAAGTCATCTGATTTTTGTTTCATTAAGAAAAGCTTAAAAAGAGAATGCAAGCAGCGTTAAGGAGAATTTTCTTTCTCTGTTTACCATGTAAAGAGGTGAATTGTAAAGAGGCACAAACAGTAGATCTGTTACTGCAAAAAAGCTCCTTAAATAATCCAATTTAGAGAGCGAGAGAGATGTATATTGAATCAAATCTGTTTCTCTAAAAACCAATATTCCCCGACTCTCAGGCCTAATACACCTCTCTCTGAATCAAACACTAAAGTGCCACTCATGGCACATTTTAGTCGGTAGTGACTCTTTCAGTTTACGGTTTTGGTTTAGATCAACCCTTTAATGTTCATTTAGAGGGGTACTTCAAAAAGCTTTTATTACCTTGATAAACATTAACGGAAAAAGTCAGCAAGAAACTGAGAAAGAGTCATTTACTTTGTCAGCAATTCAGTTAGTTATTGCAAATCAGTTTTATTATCAGTTGTTTTATTGAGACAGGCTCTGGCTTGGGCCTGCAGCTACAATAACATGCAGAAGAAACACACCAGATACAATGAATTCAGTGTCAACTAAACCAAACTCAACGTAATCTCTTGCTCATGTAATCTAGATTCAGCAGTTCTAAAATTAACAGAGCATGACTGAACTGATGTAGGCTGAACTCAGCAGCAGAGCTATATCTCATCGGTCTATCTCATTTGAAAGCAGTGGGTGAGCATGTGAAGTGAAGCAGAATTTGTTATATGTGTCTGTGATGTATGAGCTTAATGAGCCTATCATTTGACTTGCTACAGAACTTATGGACATCTATTCCTGACTGGAACTGGTTTCTCACACCAGCATGAGTCAGTAGCTGTTCAATACATTTTCATTCTACCTGGCTTTTTGTTGTTGTTGTTGTTGTTGTTCACTAGATGGATGCATTTCACTAAACAGCCAGTGAAACAAAAAAAGAAGTTGTTAAATAAGTGGGTCTCAGTAGTGGGCCTATTAATTGCAGTAAAGGGTTTTTAGTTTGAAGAATTGTACTTTTGGTATTTTTGATGTTCTGCTTAACTTCAGTGATTTTGGTCTCTCTCTCTCTCACTTCTCCTGTCCTGCTGTACTAAGATCATCAAGCTTAGTATTCATACTGAACTAATGAGAGACCAGAGCTTATTACTGTTACTATACACACAGCGATTTAGTTGAGACATCTCTTCATGTCCACACAGGAGTGCTGGTCTGCCTCACCTCATTAACAACTCCCTCAGATCTTATTCCCTACCCTGTGGTCTGTTTGCATGAGAGAATATTCCCTTCTGAAATTATAGACTTCACAGTGAAACCATGTACGCTTCTGCAATGTCTTCTTTATGGCCTTGACTATAATGAATCAAATGTAATTTAATTCAAGTGAAATGAAAGTTAACTTCATTAAACAAACACAAGATCAAGCTGTATAGACAGAGGTAAAATCTCATTTATTGGCTTGATCTGTTTGTTCTGCTGAAAAAGAATCAGCTAAATCCGGTCTGTGCTGGTTTGCTGGTCTTAGCTGGACTACTAGCTAGAAACAGCTTAGGCCAACCAACTAGTATTTTTTTTTTCTTCAGCTTTATAATATTGAGTAAAGCCTAAGACAAATAATTGGGTCACACTATTTAAGATTATGTTTTGTTTGTTTTTTTTAGCATTTACAACTGTTATTGGACACTTACTGTTATTGGAAGTTAGATATCCTTGCAAGTTTGTGCCCATTCATTTTATAATGTGACCAAAAACATAACTGCATAAAATATGATTTTATATACTATATTTTCTACTTGCGTCTATATGTATGCATATATGAGAGAGCTCTCTCGCAGAGAAGTGAGTTTGAAAAGACAGGAAGTTTTCATTCTCTTTTCTGAATCCCACACTATCATTTCATTCCCATGCCCTCTCTCTCCTCTCATCACTCCTCCTCTCACTCCATCTCAAAGCCAGTGGAGCATGCAGTCTTTATTCTTGCACCTGAGTGAGTGGATGTGTGTGTGTGTTTCCAGAATTTTACAAGCATTGACTTAATCAGGCCAACAGTTTTTACAGAGGTCCCAAATCTCTCCACATGCCCCTTGAGCACATATTCCCCATTTTAAGGAGCACATGCATCAACACACATGTGCAATCAACCATTATCTGAACTGTCACATCGCTTATCAGACAACATGGATTTCTATTGTGCACTGTAAACCACACTTGTTTTTTTTCCACATTATCATGAGACTGTCTCCCGTTATTACAATAACCGGCCTCATTCACAACCAACTCTTCAAAATTCCAGTACCTGTCTTTTTAATACGCAACTACTAGCGTAGCGTTTGGTCTATAAATGTGGCATCATCTGTTCCTTCAGTATTGCCAATTAGAGACAGTTCCAGTTGTGCACAGTGTGATTGCATAGTACGATGTCAAAATTACAAAATTAAAAAAAGACAGATTGGCGTCAGATGTTCTGTAGTTTTGCCATATGGAAACTTTTTTTTACGTGTACATTTTTGAACTGAGTTTTACTTTGATTATAAAATGGTTGAAGGGGGAAAAAACATTTTAGATCACCCCAAGGAAGAGTTGTTGAAGTTCCCAATGTTTGAAAGCCTTACAAAAGAACTTCTAAAGACTGGGGCCTCGAACAGTGTACCATCAGACAGATAGATGACAGGTGGAAAAACATCAGAACTGCTGCTAGATGTTGTACGTGAGAGGTAACTGTAGTGGAAACCACTGCTCTCCAAAGCAATACATAATTTACCCACAGCTGTACTAAAACAACGGTTTGTGGCCAGACAAAACAGCAGCTGAACATTTAGTCAAGGGACAAAAGCATTATATTCAAAGAAAACATGAAGCTCCATATCAGTATTGTTATCATTGTTATCAGTTTTACACTTAAATGGCCACACATCTGAGTCATCGAAGGCCTAAAAGATTACATTTAAAAAAGAAGGGAACAAACAGAAGCAATCCTATAATGTCGTATAATAATAAGTGACCTCAGGCTCATTGAAATGCAGAGGTTTTCTGACGGTGTTCAAACATGCCAAAGATATACATAAATCAAAACCGAAAAGTAGGCCTCAAAATTCCTTTGCAGGTTTGATCAAAAGCTAAAAAAATTATTTGGGTAATTGCAAAAGAAGTTCATAGGGGTTCATAGGGGTATACCTTTTCTAATTAAAGGGGTCACATAATGAGGAATACATTTTTCTTTGATCTTTGGAGATAAAAGTCTTGAAGTACAATGGATTCGAAACGCAAACTTTTCTCCACAGTGTTGGTCCCTGCTGGAAGATTGTTGAAACTACACCATGACTTCATGAACAGCTACAGAGATGTAAATGTTATAATGAAATAACAAATATTAAATATTTATGTAAAAGGCAACACAGAATAGAGTATGTATCACTCATATACAGTAGATAATATGGTTCCTAATCCCTAGACAAAAATGTAATAGCTTGTGTGTAGCACCTGCAGCTCTGCATATCCTTCTGAAGGATCCCTTTGTTAGAAATGAGCAACTGATAAAAAGTGGATGTTTATAATAGAAAATGTGTAATTATTTAATGGATAAGTTTTTATTATTTTGCAACTAGATGTTATATTCTGCTGAAATATTTTATTACAAATTAAATATTTCAGAAATATTTCATTAAAAGACTTTTCTTAATCAAAATAAAATATATAAGAAAAAAAAATCACTGAGTACCTTTACAGTTGATGCTTTAGTACATTCAAAAGCACACAAGCTTCTGTAGACTTACACTTTCTTCATCAAGGTATCTGTACTATAAATCCAAAGGATTATGACCACAGGAGTGGTACTGTATACTTCATTCACCACTGATAAGATTTTCATTACTGATATTGTCTGCTGTGTACACGATATATTTTTTATGAGAAATCCCTTTTGTGCTTTAGGTGAACATTTTACATGGCTGAATGATATTGTGGTGATTTGGTGATAGCATTACAGGGAAACCGCTATTTTACCTCTTCAAATGCCGCATAAGTGGCAAAGAACGAATTAGCTTTTTTTTTTTCAGACCAACTCTGAAAAATATAGACATATATGTAAAGATGCCTCGTTAGAGGGCCGCGATACAAAAGATGTCCGCCATATTTTAGCTGATTTGACGTCATTCAGTGCCACAATCCTGCACACAACGGCTCTGGGTGAATCTACAGTACGGCCAATGCCGTCATATACACCGTACTGGAAAATGGAAACACTTTTTTTTGTATTGTATTGGTGTAGACAGTTCGAAAATGAAAAGCAAATAGAAAAGAAATTCCAGTGTCGATGCCTGTCTTTGTTGATGTGCTTTGTAGTTTTGTAAAGTGCAGACTGAATTGAATGCTAACACCTACAAAGATTTGCTCGCTCTGCTCTGCATATTTGAATGAATAAAATCAATTTTTCTTTGAACTAAGAAGTCACAAATTGCAATTTGCAGAATGATGGATTTTTTTATTATTATTATTATTATTTTTTTTAATACAGTGTTAACCGCCCTGGCTCTCTTTTCTTTCCTTAAGAATTTTCATTAGCCTCAGCCAGAAAAAATTGCTTTAAATAACGTAGGTTGGAGGTGCTGGACAAACATCTAATTGATCTGCCCTCTGAACTCTGTTTGCCAGGGTGGTTTAATGTCTGTGGAAAGATTATACTGCTGAGTAGAGAGAGAGGCAAAAGCGTTTATGGTAGGTGCAGACAGACACTGACAGTGCTGACACAATCATTTAGAGCTCTGAGATCAGGTGTGGTTCTACTTATTTCTTGTGCCAGAAGGGAAGTCTCTTTCTCTGTGCCTCATCGACCATGGAGGGAACATATTGATTATGGATTTAATGACTATTGCGCTGATTAGTAAATTGATTGAACAGTCCGCAGAAATGACCCTCGAATATTCCTCCTAATCTAAAATTTATAGCCGTCATTAAGTGGATGAAAACTGTAGAATATTTGACATCGTTTGTGAAGTTCTTTTTTCCTTTCTTGAATCTCCAGACATGATCAGAACAAACATCACATGGTGCGGCAGCTCTCAGAACTAATCACTGGCTTGTTTGATGTGTCATCAAGAATCAACATTAGAATGAACTGAACTAATGAACCCTTAATGCCTGTGTGAAACTGTCCATGGACACACACACAAAACTGTGTAGCACACTTCCATTCTCAGTCCCCCACAGAGTTTGTTCTCAGATGCTCTTAGGTATCTCAAAATCCCCAAACTTAACATATTTTTTTAATACAGAGCTGGTGTGAATTATTTAGATAATTGCTAGGTATTGCTTTTAATGTTTCTCTTAAATCAACATGCTTCTACTCTAAGGAGTCCGCAGAGAGCTGGAGAAACTGTACAGGCACAGAATATTTAATTCTAAAACGTTCAAGGCTTTTGTTTTTTTTTAAGTCTCCTAAGGTGGTGAGGAATTGACTCATAAAGAAAGTGTCTAGGTACACGCTGATCAATGATAGCAATTCCGGATTCACAATGCTGTGAAAGATGAGTTTTGTTTCACAGCTTAAATTACACTTATACCATAGTTTCCATCAACACTGCTAGCAGGATAACAGTGACTTAAAAATTTACGTCTCCAATAATGTACAATTTGACTTAGAATTCTGTTGCCTTGTGTATTGTGCATGATTTGGGATTTATTTTGACCTTCTGCATGGAAATTAGGTCTAATCCAGCGGTGATTCCAGGATTTCAGGCTTAGGAGGCTTAGCACCTTATAGTGGATGTGATCTGTTGTGGTTCATCTTGCTTTAGGAGCAGTTAGCCATAATTCATGAGAAATCTTCCTTGATGAACTTTTTTTAATCAAAAAAAGGCATGTTTTTATCAGTGTGTATCAGAAATGCAGGTGTATTGATAGATAAAGATTGAACCACTGATGGCAGATGGATTATTTTGACAGTGTGTTTTGTACAGTGTTCATACAGAAAGACAATGACAGGCTGACTGATTGATTTTCCTAAACTCTTTAAGAAATTGGTTTTTAATTATAGTCGTTTTTTCTTAATATTTATTATAAACTGGATAGTTCTGGTCCCTGATGCTGACTGGTCAATAGTCATATTTTATTTTCAGTAAAACACAACTATGACTGCATTACTGAACAGCATGGCATATTGTACCTTACAGCTTATATAAAGCACCTGGGAGTCAAAACATATAGAAAAACGCATTGTCCTTTCCCCTTTTCCTATTGTTCCATTTTACTTTCCTTTGAGGTATGGCCCAATTCAAATGAGATTCTAGATGAATTTTTTTTTAAACCTGTTATGATATGGTAAATGTTTAGAATTGCAGTCTAAGCAGTAACCTAGCCTAATATGCCTCCAGTCACCCTCTTCATAGATGACTTTTCAAATGGTTATGTTCATTTAGAGTCAGTAGTATTCTTAGGAGGCCAGTGTGTTCATTACGTATTGATTTAGTTAGCTGAGGTTTTGCATTCTTCCACTAATAGACCCTTATCTTCAAAGTGGTTTTGACCTGCAGAGGATTTAAGAGAAGATTGTTCAGTAGTCCAAGATCTAACAGTCCATTTGCTGTGCATATTGACAGACTCTCTTAAGGCTTTTTTAAAGACAGCTATGCATTTCTATGTGGTTAGTGTTCAGGCATTTGTTATGAGTGCTATCTGTTTAATTAATAGAATTCTCTCTCCCTTTATATATA
>NC_056705.1:23363126-23363371 GCF_018831695.1 Puntigrus tetrazona | reverse complement strand
GTTGCATCCCATATCTGGATGATGTCCTCTGTTATGCAAAAACCTTCGAGGAACACGTAGAAGGAGTTCGGAAAGTCTTACAGGCACTGCAGAAACATGGGGTGAAGCTAAGGCCGGAAAAATGTGAGTTCTTTCGATTGGAAGTCAGGTATGTTGGCCGCCTCGTGTCAGCTCAGGGGGTGAGGATTGATCCTAAGGACCTGGATGCAGTGCGTTTGCTAGCCAGCAAGACCCCAAAGACAGCC
>NC_056705.1:23349628-23363026 GCF_018831695.1 Puntigrus tetrazona | reverse complement strand
TATATATATATATGACAGTCAAGTAATTCGAGCTTAAAGACATTCCCTTACTTCATCGGTGCTCGCCGTCCACATTTGACAACTTTTTTCATCATTTGTTCGTTCAGGCGATGAACTTTTTAGAGACTCCATCTCTTCTATAACCATTTTATTTCTTCATGTCACCTCACGGATTGGGAAGCTTCCTCTGATTCAATTCACTCGGAGTTGTTGCCGGATTTCTTCTTTGGCTAGCGCTAGTTTATGTAGCTATTACGTTATTCAAAGCTCATCATGCTACGTTTTGTTTGTTCGTGACAGTTTTCTCATGCGTACCTTGTCACTCTTTGTTATTAAAAATCTGTCTATTCGGCTTAACAGTGAAAGAGCTGAAGGTCGTTAACAGAGAGCCGCGCGACTAGAGCCGTTGGGCAACAGTTACCATGGAGAAAACGACAAACAGTTATTGTCCATTTAACTCGTAATGGTCCTCATCTACAGAACAAGTCTATGTAAGACAATACAAGTTTGTGTAAAGCAAAGTTTTTTCCTCTCACTTATCAATATTAAACGTTGCCATACAAAATGATTTTAAAGGATTTCATATTACGCGTAATATGCACTTTATTTATCTCTTTCCATATGTTCTAATGTTTTGACAGATATCTTTACTACCCTTTTTCATTTTACCATTACTATTTTAATTATGTATAAAATAATAATTGAATTCGAAACAGCGCTGGTTTAATCGACCTGGTAACGACGACAAATATTTTACAAAAAAGTGTTTGAAAATGCAACCAGAGACAGACTATTAATGCCTCGTTCAGACTGTCAGCCCACATCCGATTTTGTGTATACCTGATTGGAATCCGATCTGGATGAAGTCCAAAAGTTGACAAAGATCCATAGTGTGAGTGATGGTCCTCGGTGTACAGTACAGTTTCCAGTTTCTAATATAGTCCAGTATAATTCCAGTCTCTACCAATAATACAAGTGTGAGAACGAGAGAAAACACAGTCTAAATGTAAATGTCTTTTAATAAAAATATCAATTAATAATTACAGTATGACAATAATATGATACAGTATAGTGAAGTAGTGGGACCATAAATAAAAAATATATTCCTGTTCAAATGCTAATCTAAATATTCATCTGTACTTACTGTAAAATAATACAAAATGGATAAGATGGATATATGTATTTGTATCCCTGAGCAACAGCAAGCTCATATTCATGCGGTCTCTTTTGTTTGTTTGAAGGTTACAAAATGCTGCTTACAGCAACAAAACCATCATGTACTAACATCAGCAACGTTTCAGATGTAATACATTTTAAGCCAGGGAAGTTCATTTGTTATCTGTACACACCAAAATGCGTAGTCACTTTGAAAAAAGTAATAAACATATATTTCTCATTCCTTTCATGCTGCTATAGCCACCATCAACATAGCATTGTGTACCTTATTGATGTAACAGGGAAATATAATTCACTCAGTCTGTGCATGACTTTCTAATATCTCTTTTGTGTCCTTTGCATATAACAAATTTAACTGGAAATTAATTTGAATCTGGGCTCAGATAGACCTTTGCTTGATTTGGATGAAAATCTCTCTCATATTAAAAAAGCATTGTACAAAAAAGACTGAAGTTTTTCTTTGTCATATCCACTAGGCACTGTAAGTGACTCCTTAAAATACTGAATCTCCAGCTTGCCGGACTGCTTGGCGAGCGCAATGCCAGAAAATGCGTTCTGTTTGGCTGGCTCACCAAACACTGCCATGGCTGTCACCCTGAGAAAAATAGTTGGAAAAGAGAGGATTGTAAAAACTGTTAAGGGCATGAGGTACACACTTTAACACTAATTACATATTTGACACAAGATAAGAAAAAACTTTATCACATTAAAAAGATCCAATATTTGATGTCCTAGCTTTTTACCTGTCATTGTGTAGATTCTCAGTGACAACTGGCACAAAATCCTTCACAGTCAGGTCCCAGATGTGAAGGTCAGAGGCAGCATCCAGAACACAGAACACAGCTGGCCGTGTCTGAGACCACTGCACTGACAGAATGGAAGCGCCACTAGAACATCCAGACCATTCCATCAACGGATCTTCTCTCAGGACAGAGTGCAGTCGGACTGTTCCATCACTGCAGCCAACCTGAAGAAATGAATTAAAGGGATAAATACAATGTTACCATTCTATATTTCAGATAGAACCTGTAAGAACTGGGAGTAAAATAACATGTTCATCACTGATAACATAAGTATAAACACAGAAATACATAATTAGACATACAGTAAAAAGCAATAAAAGCTGTTCCTACCAAGAACAAGGGTTCCCCAGAAGGACTGAAGTCAAGTGCTGTGACCTCCACTGGTCTACAGCTATCAAACTGTGATCTGTAGAACTTTGGAAGAACTTTCAGGCTGTGCCGTGTACCATGTCTAACCAAACCTTCAGTAACAAAAGAAAATATTGAAACATTTGAAGAAACATCTTGAGACCAAGAAGAATTACTTTTGCAAACACCACTAATCCAAATATCTCTTTAACAATTTCATGTCACACCCACCATGTTAGTACCAATGAAGTAATGGTTTGAGTCAGATGGAAGGAACTTTAACTGAAGGCCCACAGGAGGTCCAAATCCCCTTATAACATCTTGAGAAGGTTTCTCAGTTGTCTGTAGAGAGGAGCTGTGGAGTAGTTTAATTTTACCACCCGGCCTAAGACCTACCGAGACAGATGGAGCATTATTAAAACCTAAAAGAATAAAGTTTAATAGATGTGCATTTCAGCAAGGACACATTGTTGGAAAGCTTTATAGAAAATAGAAAAAATATTTTAGATACCAAGGTCTGTTTGAGAACCAGAATCATTTCCTTTTGGCAGCTCAACCACAACCTGTCAGAGACAAATTTACAACTTCAACTAATCTCTTCTTGCAAAACCAGTGTGAACTGAAAGAGGGATGTGAAAGAAAGTTTTTGATAAAATGCAGACATACCCAGAGAGTTAACACTCCATTTTCATCAAGAGATCCTAACTGGAATGACAGTCCCAGAGACTCTAGGATTTTGCACAAAAGAACAAGGAATTTGTTTTGGTGGTTCTCAAAACATACACTGTTGTTCAAACTATTGCTGAGTGGTTATTATAAATGTTAAGTTTCTTATGTTCAACTTAGATGCATTTATTTTACAATGTTTTAAAATGTAATTTATTCCTGTGATGGCAGGCTTGACATTTCTCATTCAGTGTCAATCAATCTTATTAAAGTTAAAGTTATTAACTTTTTATCAAATTAATGAATTATTCTTGCTGAATAAATCTTTAACATTTTTATTGCTGATCCTAACTTTTGAATTGTAGTGTTTTTATTTATTGAAATGTTATATTTGTATATAATTTGTACATATTATAATTGAACAAGTTACCTTCTATGTTTGCAGTCAGTGTGCTCTTTAAATTTGTATCAGCAGCCGCCAGTACAGGTTCAATGGACACCACGGGAGATTGGTGACCCACGTCTGAAAGCACAGCATCTGCAACCATACACAAAATACAGGTCAGTTTAGTTTTAGCCTGTGACCTGACTAATATTTATACCTAAATACAAGGTAAATACACAGTTTTGCAAATGCTTCTTTTTTCTATTATATATTTATTTAGACACAGCCGCTGAAGCAGTGGGCACTGACCTGTTGAGAAGGTTGGGTAGCGCAGTGTCCACACCTCTTTGCCAACTACCAAGTTCGAGTGACTACCAGAATGTTCTCTGAGGTCCCATACCACTACTGAGCCTACTTCTGTACCAGCAAACACTAGTTTAACTTTACCAGGACTGAAACAGCAACACCTCACCTGAGAGGGGTAGACAAATAGGAGAAAATGATTTACATCTTTATTGGCTGTAATGGGACAACAGTTCATTTCAGAAACATCAACAATACATTTTGACAATGCAAGTATGTTCTCCATACCTCAAATTCATAAAGAAGAATTTTTTGGGGTCTGGATGGTTCCCAGATGTTCCAAACACAGATGATTGTCTCACCGTCAAGCCGTACAGCACTGCTTTTGGAGGAAGGAGGATGAACAGACAGAAGAGTCTGTCTCTGGACGTGAGAAAACTGCAGTAGACTCACCTGCCGACCTGCAGGTAGATGCACATATTTACATGATCGTACATACAGGGTCTGTACCACCTGTGCCATAAACGTCCTGAAAAGCCAAGCCAAAACATTTAGATTGGCCCCTCTCCTTGTAAACAAATGGAACATGTATGACCCACCCATATTGAATTTGGGTCACAAGAATTTTGTGGTATTTGTATATAGTGTAGATTAGTTGCTGTTTGCACGTGTGTAGTTGTGAGCTTGAGTTGCTGTGGTGACCCTGGGCATCTTCAGCCAACACAGAAGACTACCTGCATTAACAGCAAACACGCTTAAATAAAAAAGGGAGAGAGATAAAAGCCAATTTTTCATCTGTTGAGAAGACCTCCAGGGTGAGGTCTGCAACAGATTTGTGGGGGCTCATCCCGGATCGGCTCCTGATGCCCGAATACATCAATGCTTTTATGAACAGTACACAATTACTAGAGTCAGAAGATAAAAGGTATGACCGAACTGTTGATTTTGCAAGAGAATTCTATTAAACAAGTCCATACTATTGCTGCACCTGTCTATTAATGTAACAGTGTTGAGGTTAATGCTAATGTTGATGCACACTTTACATCTATTGCTACTGACCACATCATCAAAACATACACTAACAACATCAAAACATCCACACAACACCCTAAAATTACACAACCTGCGATACAAAGAAATTATCCTGCAAAGCCTAACAATCACACTGAGAAAACCGCAGAATTCAAAATGCAAGGGGGTGATTAGACATTATATATAATTGAAGATGAGAACAAACAGAATTATAGTGATGCAGAATTAATCTGGGGCATTCTTCAAATTGCAAAACCAGGAAGCTATAAGGAAATGCTAAAGATGATAAGGAAGATATGACGGACGGGGACCTCAAAGGGTTTTTTCAGTCACACCTAAGGAAACAAAAGCAGTATAAAGTTATTCCAAGAATTAATGTTTGCAAAACAGAGTGAAAATGAAACAGTTCTTATACAGGGTAATAGTTCTCAAATGGAAAATTGTGCGAATATATCCCAAAGCTCTTGAAGCAGCTCAGTCACTTAACACAAACATTTCAGAAACAACCGGTGATGTAAAAAAAACTCATTGGTTTCCTAAGCTACTATCTCTCTTTTATCCATATATATGTATAGCCAAGCCAATTTCTGAACTACTCCAAACAATAGCAGGAGTGAAACAGGTTCAGTCCAGCCAAAGGCCCACAACTGCCTTCCCGGACTCCTGTAGAGTGGAAATTCAAAGATCAGAGAATGGCTGAAATACTGATTGACAAGTTAATGAAGCCACCAGTTTTGGCTTACCCAAACTTTAACCTCCCATTCACACTTCACACCGATGCATCAGAAAAACGTCTCGGAGCTATCCTGTACCAGCATTAGGATGGAAAGATGACAGTAATTGTATATGCCTCAAGAACAATTTCACCAGGTGAAAAGAATTACCGAATATAAAGTGGTAAATTTGAATTTCTTGCATTGAAATGGACTGTGTGTGACAAATTTGGGCACTACCTGTCCTATGCCCCATACTTCATCTATACAGACAATAATCCTCTGACCTATGTAATGAGCACAGCAAAACTAAATGCAGTTGACCATCGCTGGGTGGGAGAATTATCTGAATATCAGATAATGGCCTGGTAAAGTAAATACTGATGCTGACACACTATCATGCATTTCCCTCAATATAGGTATGCACAAAGGACCTGACACCAGAAATCAAGGAAGCAGTCTGGGATTGTACTCATATGGCTAAAAAGAAGGATGTTGCCTGAATTGCGGCACTCAGCATCTCTTCCATAGACACTGACCAGCCGTCCCAATCTTTGTTGTTGAAATACTGATTGACAAGTTAATGAAGCCACCAGTTTTGGCTTACCCAAACTTTAACCTCCCATTCACACTTCACACCGATGCATCAGAAAAACGTCTCGGAGCTATCTTTTACCAGCATCAATGTTTGTTGTTGCCAAAAATAAGTAAAGCTGAACTCTCCAGAGCTCAAAGGAAAGATCCAGTGATCTTAAAGGCAGTTCAGATGAAAGAAGATGTCAAGATACCAGATAAAGACATGAAGAAAGAAGTAACCAGAGTCGCCAGGAAACTCCTTTATGATTAGAACAAACTACTTCTGGGGGATGGTTGTCTTTACAGGCAGACTAATGAGAGGAAACAGTTTGTTCTCCCAGCTCTGTACAAGTAACTTGCTTTGGAATACTTACAGTACGAGTACTTCACCTGATGAGAGAAAGGTTCTATTGACCACTTATAAAAAGGGAAGTAGAGGAGTGCATCAAAGAAGTGCCCATGCATCAAGAATAAAAAAACAAAACAAAAAAAAAACAGTGAAAACACCCAAGGGGGGGGGTGTCCTATTAGGGTTTTGTTGACCAGTCGACTATGAGAACAGCAGACAAGCAAAGCTCAGTGTAATCTGAAAGTTAAAAGTGTTGTCTTAAAAATCAGGACACAGAGTTCTTTGCCAAAAACCTTAGAGAGCATGGAGGTCCAGGAAAATTCAGATCATACTGGGAGAAAACTATTTATGTGGTAAAGGAGCAAGTTTCAGACAATTCTGTGAATGTAATATTAAAATAATAAAAGGAACAAGAGATTTACACTAAAATTTGCTGTTGTTAGTAAATGACTTACCTGTGGAGACAGCACCACAACCAAGGGAACAAAAAATCTGTTTGCCACGTTGATACAACTGATTCAGATGAGGATAATACTGAAGAGTAATGGCTGAGAATCCCTGCAAGTTGGACTGAGCAAAGGAGACAGAATACTTACCAGCAGAGCCTAGTTAGTCCAGGAGAATCCTCTGTAAGAGAAGAAAAAAATAGAAAGCAAGTATCAGTGAGAATAAGTGACAACCCAGAGGAGATTCAACCACCAGATGAACCTGATCCAATCCCATCATCATAGACAGATGCAGACAGAGAAAACAAATGCATAAAGCTTAATGAAGCCACAGGTCACCCTGATCTGATAGTCTCTGATAATCCTGAGCTGAGGCGATCTACCAGAGACAGGAGCACTTTGTCAGCCAGAATTACAACCAAAAACAACAGTTAACATTGTAGGGGTTTACGGGACAAAAGCAATACCCATAAGGTGTTATTCACCATATTATCATTCACAAACACCAACATACTTACCTTAATTTTACATACCCCTATCTGAACCTTTATTGCCATACCAGACATTTACTCACCCTGTATGTGCTGACTGAAANAAAAAAAAAAAAAAAAAAAAAAAAAAAAAAGTTGCAAGGTATAATTTTCTATGTCCAAGAGAGTGTGAGCCACCCACATTGAATTTGGGTCACAAGAATATTGTGGTATTTGTATATACTGTATATTAGTTGCTGTTTGCACGTGTGTAGTATCTACATGTATCTTACACATTTTTTCACTACATTAAGATGTATAATGTGTGTATTTGAAGATATTTAAGCTGCATTTTCAGCGACAGTTGAGAGCTTGATTTGCTGTGGTGACAACACAGAAGACTACCTGCATTAACAGCAAACTCTTGTCTCTCTCCCTNATTTTTTCACTACATTAAGATGTATAATGTGTGTATTTGAAGATATTTAAGCTGCATTTTCAGTGACAGTTGAGAGCTTGATTTGCTGTGGTGACAACACAGAAGACTACCTGCATTAACAGCAAACTCTTGTCTCTCTCCCTTTTTTTTTTATTTAAAAAAGACAATTTCTCATCTGTTGGTGAGGTCTGCAACACATGAGCCGAACTTAAATTACACTAATAAATTTTGGTTTCTATCATTTTAGGTAGTTCTAATCACATCCATGTATCCATCACTCAAACACTGCCAATTGTCAGTAAATGTAATTTTAATGAAAATATTACCATGAAGAAAGGGGAGTTTGGTATTGAGTTGAATGCAGCCATCACTAAAGGACAGTGAGTCTGTTTGAGAGCGAAGTCTTCTGATTGAATTACTCTCTGCCATATTCTCCTCTATTAAAACAGCCATTACCTGACATACAAATAAATAAATAAATAAACAAACAATTAAATAGTCATTTTAAGTGAGTAGAACTTCATTAGTTTATTGCTTCATTTACTATGCATTTGAAATTGATTATAACTATTCTTTACCTGTGCAGCAGAACGTATAAAAGTAGTCAGACGTTGAGAATCAGCAGTTATTCTTGAAGTGGATTTATCTGTAGTGTCTCGCGACGCCCTAGAACCTGGTTACAGTTCAGAGGATGAAACAAAACACAATACACTGTATTTGTTATTTTTATGTTTCCATTCGGCATTCATTACTAATGACTGAATCAATGCTGAACACAATACCTCCACATGCTGCATTTGCTTCTGGTGGGTGCTGCGTCCATTTGTCTGTCAAGTCTACTTCTTCTGTTTGTATATCTCGATCAGTGTTGTCTTCATTGCACTGCACATAAGCCTGGAGTCACAGTGATCTCATGAGATTGTATAAAAGCCAACATGCAAATCTAGTTGACAGAGAAGATATGTAAGTAAATATATGCCTATATTGTTTAAGATAAGTTATTAAAAATATCCCCGTTGCTGCTTTGTAAAAAGGAAGTACCTACAACGTCCTAGGTTTCTAACCTGTTTTGTATTGGCTGTTCCAAAATTCTTGATGTACATGTCATACTCATTGACAGGAGGTAGGTCCAGCAGAGAGAAGGTGATGGAGAAGTCTAAATCAATCAGACGCAGAAGTTCTTCACTGCGCTTCCTTCAAATCAAATCAGTCAATTTAATTAATTAGTCAACAAAAACATTTTTTTTTATATTTAAAAAAATGATGTGTTTACTTTAACGTCTAATTAGATCAATATTAAGGTAGAGAACTTGCTTCTGTTTCCTGACCACTTTCTGGCTGATCTCTCTCTGCTTTGCTGAAACAAAATCGATCATTTTGCCATGCGTTTGTCTTCTGTCAGAGTGCTTTTCTGTGAAAAAACAAAAAGCACAGAATTTTAGGCAACTCGTGTCACTCGGCGACCATCTTTTGCTCAAGCGGGATGTAAAAAGCTTATTATTCAGGCTAGATCAGCCAGTGCACATCCAAAGATCTAAGCACAGTCTCGGAATGCTTACTGTTTCTATAGCAACCAGGACTTCTANNGAGTGGCATGTCTTGGGTATTCTATGGTCTTAGTTCATATTCAACAGTAAAATGTGCAAATTAAGATCAAGTTTAGTTCAACTACCTCTCTGGGTGGCAGCTGACTTTGTAGGCTTTGATCTTGCAGAGTATATTCTCTCATTTTCCTCATCAATGGCTCTTTGGATGGCTTCAATCTCTTCTCTTCTCTTGGGACTCAACTCTCTCTCGTCTTCTCTCACTTTTTCATCATGTTCCTCATTCTCCTCCTCCTCCTCATTATCATCCTCCTCTTCACCAACATCCTCAAAGTCGTCTTCATAATCCTAAAAGCAATACCAAAAAACCCCAGCATTAAATGGAATAAGATAAAAATTTGAAATTCGTTGTTATATTCAGGTTCAAGATTCACATCAGATATTAGGAAAATATAATCCCTATATAAATATACCAAGATATAAGAGTTATTTATGTTCTAGATATATTCTATGTACTAAGTGATGCACGTAATGGAAGCACTAAACTGCTTCACACCTCAAAATCCTCCTCATAATCTTTATGATAATCTTTGCTCGATTGTTTGTCCTCTTCATTTTCTTCATTCTCCACCTTGAAACACAAAGACATGCAATCGCATTAGCCACAAAGTGTTTACTCTTTTACTGGAAATTTGGTCAGGCTAGAAAGCAGAAACATCTTAAAAAATAAAGAAGACGACATGCAATGAAACAATTTTAAATATTAGCTTTAGAGAGAAATGAGTTCTGTGACTCCAAAGGCTTTTGTGTCAGACCTCTAACTGAGGCTGAAAGGCTGTTCTTACTTTTTGTGTGTTTATTTTTAACACTTATAAATATAATCGCAGAACTCTTTGTTCATATGCTGTAGGGGCTTTGTATTGGTTCAAGTTTGCATTATACATGATCACTTAACATTATGTTAAATTTATGTTAAGAACAATAAGAGAATTTCCATTCAGGATTTGTCTTATCCTAATCGTAATCTTAACTTAGACAGTTTTAAGGGATGTTATTTTTCTAAATTATATTATTTATTTACTTATTTATTTCCCTCTGTGATGTTTTGATAAAAAACGACAAAAGAAAAAAACAAAGATAAATTGTTCCAAATAAAATCAATTTGAATTTTCTTTTTGTGCTGACTTTAACTAATTATAGGTGATCTTTAAACAAAAACCTTACAGGGATCTCTGGATCACTCATTTCAGCTTTAATAGATGTTAACCAAGTTATCTTCTTATGTAGAGTTATTAAACATATGTAAATTATCCAAGTTATTAAACATATGTAGTGGAGATTTATTACCACACAGACCCCCCAAAAAAGAAAAAAAGAAATGGATGTCATGAATCTCCAACATTATTTGAAATGTTTATACCTCTTTGTCTCTATTTATCCTTTCATTCGGATTGTGGCCTGAGGAATCTTTATGCTTCCACTCTCGGTCACTCCTCTTGGAGTCTGAAGGCTCCTTGTGCCGTTTTTCACGCCGTCCATCTTTGTCTTCCCTCTCCCTGGCCTTTTTCCTATCCCCATCTTTGATGCTGTGGAAATAATCCTTTGACTCTTGCCACTCCTGGTCATGCTGCTCCACTTCTCCAGAGTGACTAGTGTTTGCCACCTGTACAAAGCAACAACAATCAGCTCCACAGAGCTCATTCAAGTCAGTTGACTAGCCTGACTTGAATATAGTCTGAATTACATTATTAATATATTATCAGATAAATATCTCGCTTATAAATAGCAACAATCTTATAGCTTACATGGCTTTCTTTATCCCTTCTTCTCTTCTCTCTGTCTTCTCTATCTCTTCTG
This sequence comes from Puntigrus tetrazona, assembly GCF_018831695.1. NCBI lineage: Eukaryota > Metazoa > Chordata > Actinopteri > Cypriniformes > Cyprinidae > Puntigrus > Puntigrus tetrazona. Next base: position 23,351,919 of record NC_056705.1, on the reverse strand, counting down.
TGTTCTGAAACACAAAAAATAATACCATTTGTTTTATTTTCTAAAAAAAAAAAATCAAATAGAAATGGTTGTAAAAAACTTTTCTCTCGGCACAAATAGTAATGATCATACCTTTGTGTCCAGAGTGCTCTTTATCACTGCGTCTCTCTCTCTTTTCTCTGTCCCTCTGTTTTTCCTCATATTCATGTCGATTTTGTTCACTTTCTTTTGCTCTGTGTTTTTCTCTCCTCTCTCTATCTCGTTCTTTGTCTCTCTCCCTTTCTTCTTTTTCTCCCTCTCTTCTCCCCTCTTTTTTTCTATCTGCTTCACTCTTTCGCTCCCTGTCTCTCTCCGCTCTCCTTCTATCTCGGTCTTTTTCTCTTTCCCTGTTTGTACTCCCGTCCCCCTGATTGTACACATCTATGTCCCTCTCTTTATAGCTGTCCTTTTCTCTATCCCTCCGCCTTTCACTGTTTTCTTTTTCACCTCGAATATGTCTTTTTTCTTCTTCACCTCCATCTCTGTGTCTGTTCTCTCTCTCTCGTTCTCTCTTCCTCTCTTTATATCTATCGTCCCTGATGTCTTCCTTCTTGATATCCAGGTTTCTATCCCTGTCAGGGTCTCTATGTTTACTTCTCTCTCGTGTGCTTTCTCTCTCTCTCAGTTTTTCTTTCTCTCTCCTTGCATCTCGATCATGGTCCCTGTGTCTGCGATCCAGAGATTCTCCATCCCTGTATTTCCTGTGCTCCTCTTCTCGTTTGGATCTTCTTTTGCTCTCTTCATTGTGTGCCTGACAAAACAATGGCATTTAATGGGTTGTGCTTCTAAACTTTGTCTTTCTCTTCCACACAAACAAACCCGCAGATTACCTGAATGTGTACTTTTAAGTCATCAGATTTCCAAGTATCTTCTTTTGTTATTTTCTTATGAGAGGACGGGGAAAATGAACAGCATGTTACAAAAGTACAGAACAAAGCTCATGACTAACGAAATGCTGCAAAAGCCGATTCTTTACATGCCAAGTGTTCAAATAAGTGAATTAAGTGGGAGATTGCTATTAAGTTAAAGAGGTTTAACTAACGCATGTAACTTAAGAAGTTTTATTTGGCTATCGATGAGTGGCTAATCGTGCTGTTTAGCTGTGACATTTTCAGGGGGAAAACTATCGCTACGTAACTGTTGCTTCATACGTAATAAGCTTTGTTTTACCTTCACAGGGTACATCGCTTCAATGATCTTCTTCTCAGCTCTCCTTTTCAATCCGACAATATGCTATGTTATGTTGACAGCTTTCAACGCCATACCGCTATATGGCTAAAGCGCACGCGCAGTTTAATACTACTATGGTAACCTGCCAAGCCATGGTAACAACAGACTATCCAATCGAGCAAAGAGCAATCGCTCGATACTAATGTTACTATGGCAACACTGTCGAATTTAGATAATCGAAAGATCGAACAATATGTGTTTAACGTGACGTAGCACAAAACAAAATATCACAGCGCTTGCTTTGTATTATACGTTTTCCTTGATCTGCAATAACTGCCTACTTGTTGAGAAGAATTAGTATATGTTGAGGTATACGTTTCAAGTCGTCCTCTTGTTGTTTCATGTATAATAAAATGTTTCAAAAAACAAAAAAAAACAATAGAGTTCCATTTATGCCAAAAAGTTTGGCACAAATGGCTTTGTAAAATACATTTGTCAATTGCTGAATTCAGAACCAAATATAAACAGATTGATTTATTATAATAATAGAATCAAGAGCCAGATTACAGAAACTGTTAAGACTTGCTACTGTAATATCAGCGTCAGGTAGCTTTATTACTGCAACAAATTAAACAAATGTAACATCATACTACAAATAAATAAACACTAGGCATCATACACTTACAAACTCTGTCAATAGTGACAAAAAAAATAAACTGAGCATCATACACTACCAGACTTTAAAGTTGTTCTGATCACAACAAACTCATGCAGAAACATGCGCCTTGTTGCTAGGAGACACTGTACAAATAAAAACCAATGTGTTCTAAAATCGGCTTTCCTCAACTTTACCATGGTCTTGCTATACTAGACACATTTGTAGTAAACATGGTTATACTAATGGTAACCAGTCTGAATGATCGATTGTTTAATCTCGGTTGAATCTAAACTTTGCTGGGCTGTGGCCCTCCAGGAGTCTGGCACCCCTTATCTAGTAATGTGGGGTGATAACAAATATGGCCACATTTTTGTTAATCGCTTGGAACACTAACAAAAAACCCATGTATGACATTTAACCGTGTTCTTCTGATTATATTATATAA